>NW_015113164.1:297192-320746 GCF_001443285.1 Poecilia latipinna | reverse complement strand
GTTTGCTGGAATTCCAAAGTCTTAAAAATGTTTTTGTGACAGTTTCAAGAATGATAGATCTCAATTACTTAGTTTCCTAGGTTTTCTCGAGTATTTGCTGGTGATTTCTCAATTCTGTAAATCAAAACAATAATTCTGACGGCATGCTACTCGTAAAGTTGAACTTGCATCCTAAAAAATCTTAGTTATTTGGTGAAATACCAATGGACCAAATCCTTTTTCACACAGGCTTACACAGCAAATTTGGAAGTGTTCCATCAACTCCTACATAGTTATATTCAACACTTTGAAAGTGTCTATATTGGTCCACTCTGAATGGTGTAGAAGTTACACTTTTGAAAGTGTTATTTGTGATAGAGTTGAATCAACACTCAGTAGTTGAAATCAAATACACTTCAGTGTTAATCTACCCAACAACTAGTGTATATTGTCAAAAGTTAAATATAAGAGTGAAAATAAAGCCAGTCATGTGGCACAACATTTTATTCAATATTTTACACTCACTATGTCACTAAAATCAGTCAGTCTGGTAAGGTTTTTAGCAACCATGAGTCAACAATGGAGCACCCTACTATATAACCTACTGGGGTATCATACACACTTTTCAACAGGAGAGGGTTCTCCTTTACAGTTCTCATCAGATTTTATAAAGAAAATTTGGATCCCTGAAGGCATGTTCTGCTCCATGTGGTCCCCTTCTAGGTCCAGGCCGGGGGCGTGCTGCAACCCCCACCTACCTGTAGCTCCTTCCCTGAAGTGATGTCACAAATATGTTACAATTGTTGGAGGAACTGTCTGATATTGATTTCTAAATCAACACCAGACTGAGTGTTGAGTTAGACTGTTGGAGTTAATTTAGAAATCAACACTGGACTGGATTGCTTTTTGTCGAACTCTTTGGAACTCTGTAGTGAGTGTTAGGGAAACTAACACTAACACTCATGTTGTTGAATTAACACTGTATTTTTAACATACAACACTTGCACTGGAAATCTGACACTTCCGAATTTGCTGTGTAGTCATTCATCCACACACACAAACTGGGCTAAGAGAGGCAAGGCCAAAGTTTAAGGTTGGTATAGAAATAACACAGAAAGTACATATTTGCTCCTTCCAGACAGCAAGTGCCAGATGTGATGCCAGACAGATGTGCCAGAACAAAGTCGAGAAGAAAAGCAGCGATTGTAGAGAAGCAGTTGTTGGTTTTCAGTAATTTGGGAAGGATATACAAACTATTTCCTAAACAATTTGAAGTCATTTTGAAGAAACAATCACTTTCCTCAAGTGCGAGGTTAATCAAAAGTCTAATATCTTTAGAATTAGGGCAACAAAACTTGAGTTTACAACTCTTGCTCTCTCCGAGATAATAGGTGTCAAAGCACTGCTGGTCAGGCAAAATGCACAGCACCATCCAAAGACAACATTAGACTACCAGCATTTTATACCAACTGTCAAATATGGTGGTGGTGGGCTGATGATAATTTGGGATTATTTTGCAGGAGCTTAGTCCAGCAAAGGCATTGAATTGACTTTTGTGTCCAAGTATTCTCGTGTCAAATACGCCCAACAGCTAAAGGTCAACCAAAACTGGGTCAACAACAGTACAATGATCCCAACAGAGCA
The DNA here is from genome assembly GCF_001443285.1 of Poecilia latipinna. Lineage (NCBI taxonomy): Eukaryota > Metazoa > Chordata > Actinopteri > Cyprinodontiformes > Poeciliidae > Poecilia > Poecilia latipinna. The sequence goes on along the minus strand of NW_015113164.1, from coordinate 319,123 downwards.
GCAGGATGACAGAAAAAAGAAGACAATCAAGGTGGTAATGGTCCAGTCAAAGCCCAGACGTCACGGGACCTTACCACTGTACATGTTTATGATAAAAACATATATTAGACTTGTCCCTTGCATGTCCTTTTCACTCGACAGCCCAGTCCCTTAATTGAGGAACAGGATTTTTATGAGACTGCCTTACGCAGTCGCCGAAAGTCTACCCTCATCTCTCTGCCGTTAGCATGTAATGTGCCTGCTTCAGCACTTGCATTTCCACTACAAGATCATTAAAGTGCTGTGCCATCCATCATTTCTCCTTCGCTCTTAAGAAGGAGGGGTGGAAAAGTGATACAAGCTCCAGTCTGCTTTCTCCTTGCTTAATACAAAGCCATTTCAATGTCAGCCTCCGCTGAAAGTACGAGGGGAGATGAATGAGTCTGATGTAAATAAGAAACAACTCTGGATAGCTCTCTTAGCCTGAGCTCACGGTGCCAAACTCCGACGTCTGGGCTATCAATCTTTAAGCAAACAACATAAACATGCAGATTCCTGCCATTTGTATAGGGCGCAGGGGTGGGTTTCTATTCACACTTTAGTATTATTCATAGCCGAAAGAGGTCCCCTCTGGTCCATGATGTGCTTCTATAGTCAAGAGAGCAAATGTAGGTTGTATTTTCCCTCGTATTTTACAACTTGAGATTTACAACTAGATTATTTCAACTCAGGCATTTCTGGTCATCAATATGAAGGGTATATTGTCAATACTATCAGGAATAGGGGCACACTGATGGGGGTCGATTAATTTCTTTAATTTTAGGTGACTGACGTTCGGCCAATACTTACATTTACAACCAATCTTATCCATCTCCAAAAAGGTCTGAAAATCCAGGCTCCTTTTGGTAAGCCATGATAGATTCTGACTTGTACACCAGCTCACATCTACATGGAAGCTTAGCAGCTTTGATGCTGTATTTAGTGAGTTTTCAGACCAAAAATATATATCAATATCGGCCAAAATCGTCCTGTCAAGCTTTTTAAAGATCTGCGATAGTACCAGAAATCTGTGCACCCCTAGATTTGAAATCGTGTTAGAAGAAAGGCTGGTTTTTATTTTGTTTATCCATCACAACTGTTGCCAGTAATCCAAAATATATATATTTAAGTGTCCAGTTATAAATGTAAACATAAATGTAATGCCACAACATTTCAATCGCAGTTAACCAGCTGTTTGTGCTGTTCATGACTTAATTTATACAATTCTGTAATAAAGAGTGGGCCAGTTCCTCCACAGAGGTAAAAGACATGTTGACAGTTATTGCAGGCACTTAACTTTATATGATGTTGGTTTACATGGATTTTTATGCATGAAATGATTAGTTTAAAACTGCTTTTTAGTTGCAAGAAGTTATCTTTGATATTACCATTTGTCTGATGAGATTTAGGTGTAAAAAAAAAAAAAAAAAAAAGAAAAAAAGCTAAAACAGAGTAAATGTGTAGGCGGTCACATACTTTATTGGCACTGCACAGATGTTGGATAAAAAGGGACAGAGTTCTGGTGATGCTTAGAGCAGAGTTGGGTAATTAAGTCAGATATCGATCTCTGAGTACCATATGAAGTACTGTTAACGTTGTAATTGTGAACTGGACCAACCAGAACATAAAGTTTCTGTAGCGGAAACTTTACGTTTGTTTCCGACTAAGGAGACACAAGTTGGACGATTCCAGAAAAGCAGAGCAGGTGGTACAGGCTCTGTTAAGGGCCAGTCCCACGATGGAAAAAAGGAAATGTTCAAACCTTCACATCTTAGTTATACACCTAAGAATGACCATAAACAAGATAAACACAGTGCACTAGTGATAGAGCAAGAAATAAGTATGGAAGTGATACATAGCATAATCCATGGTGTTACCTAAGTGATGGGTGTCCTAAATAGATATTCCATTGATCCACTAGATAATCAATAAACATTGTCTACCTACAGGTGTCTTTGATACAGGTAAAGAGAGGAGAACAGGAAGATTTCTTAAAGAAGTCGGAGCCAGAATTGTTACTGGTTGGTGGGGGAGGCTATACTTATCTCATGCAATTAAATGCAAATTAATTACTTAAAAATCTTACAATGTTATTTTCTGGATTTTTGTTTTGGATTCCGAAAATCACAGTTGAGTATGATAAAAATGAAAGACTTCTACATGCTTTTCAAAATCAGCAGTGACTCATGTACTTCCTCTCCCCACTGTGAATCCAACGGAGAATATTAAGGTTCACAGAAACTCTCCTGACAATCTGACCTTGAGACATTTCACAAAGAAGAATTGGCAGATTTTATTTTTATATCTGTGTATGGGGTGGACAAACTCTAAAAGGGTTACAGCATCTGTAGCTGTAATCGGTAGAGATCCACCAATCCGATGTTAATATCTGTATCGGCCCAGATATTGAAAAAGAAAAAATCTAGACTGGGTATCGTGACAGTATGCCCGATCCTTAAGGGCAGATCTAGTCATTCTGATTCTATGCTTTGTGCAATGAGTGACATCAAGCTTTCTCATTTATTTTACATTATATTTAGAAGGTTTGTTGTAGTTTATTTTTACATGTTTGACCAAGATAGTCAACTAAATGATTTTGTCAGTTTCTTATTTATTTTACATTGGCTGCTTGACTCCTAATGGCTGAACAAATGAAGCAACTATCAGCTGTTTTTACACGTTTGACCAAGCTTCTGAAGCTACTGGTGGGTTTAAGTGTGCTGTACTGATCTATAGTTATCAAATAAATTTGTAATTCAGTATTTTTATGTCTGTGCTTTAAAAAAAAGAAAGATTTTAAGTCAATTCAGCACAACTTTTCTGTATTGGAAAGGTTGCGGACAAAACTCAACGTCAAATATCGGTATCGAAAGTAAAAAAGAGGGATCGATGCATCCCTAGTAGCAATCAGTGGTTCACCAAAGTCAACAAACTGCTATTCCTATCCTATTTCCACTCTGCAATTATGCACAAAGTTAAGCATGTTTACAGTAAATAACAAAAAAAAAAAAAAAAAAAGCATGACTGCATTTCGCTCTGTTGCTTGATGGATGATTAGCTTTTCTTAATTTGAAGGGAACTACATCATCCCCCTCCTCCTCCCCAACATCACCTCCCAATCTTTCACTTGCAGCAGAATATCTTCACAGCTCCAAGATGCTGATGGATGCAGAGCTAACCGTCACGGAGAAGAGAATAGCTCCACGGGCCATCAGTGTCATGAAGATCTCAGCCTCCAAACGCTTGCTGGTGACACGTAATCCCTCTTCTTGTCCTCTCTTTGCGTCTTTCGTTGTTCCTTTTTCTCTGTGTCTACAAGCACAGCGAGCCGTTCCCCACTGCGGAGATGAGTAGAAAGCCGACTTTGTTTCCGACTGTTCCGTCTGCGTCTGGATCTCGTGAGGCTTATGACTTCTATCCTCCTTTTGCAGGCTGTTTATTCCTTGAGTCTTTTGCTTGTGATGAAATATCTCTGCACCCCACCCAGTTGTTTTACTAAAAGCGAAACGCATTTGCATCGCAAGGTAGCAGAAATTCAGAGACAAAAAAAAAAAAGTACAAATTATTAATCTAAGAAACCATCTGATGGCATCTCTCCAGGTACGACTTTATGTCCAATTAATATAAAGAGTCTCTCTCCCGCAATGACAAGGCAGCTAATCTATGCTGATGGGAGAGCTTGTCCCTGCTCTATATCAAGGCCGTTAAAGTCTCATCTGACGCCGCTTGCCCTAATTCAGTCTGACACTTCCAGTGAAATATCTTAAACCGTCATTGATCTTGAGGAAAACGCCACCCTCATCATCCGACGCGCAGACAACCCAAGGGCACAGGAAGAAGTTGTAAAAACGTGACGTAGGAGAAGAACAAAAGGGGAGCAGTCCCACGGTTATTACAATGCAGCAGATCCAAGTGGGGGGAGTAGCAGACTGAAAATTGAGAAATGTAAGATTAAAGGAGGAAATGGAAGGACAGGATGAGAGCAAGAGATGGATCAAAAGATCTGTAGACTAGTGTAATGGTGTGATAGTGGAAAAAAAAAAAAGTGAGCTGAATGGAGCAACGCCAGCTGAAAATGAGGTTCCACTCCCTCACAGTTTGTCATAAACCGGGTTCATTCAAATGGAACATTCCGACTATTTTTATTACTAGCGATAATAGTAGTTTAATCCAAATGAAATCAAAAACGCTTTAGAAATCCCAGAAGGAATTTTCATGTTGTTGTAATTCATTTTATCCAAAGTTATTCAAAGATTTGTAGAAGATGTTGATGGCTGTGGACAGGAAGGATCTCCTGTAGCAGTTTGTACTACAGCGACTCTCAAGAAACTCTGTTGTTGTCTTTAAGAGGATGCTCAGAGTTGTCTCTAATGTTCTCCACAGCACTTTTGGATAGATGCAAACTACATTTCATTGCTTTGTACTTGTGACGGTGCAAAGACAATAAAGTTGAATTCTATTCTATTCTATTCATTTCAAGATGAACTTCTAATCTCCAGAGGCGTCTCCAGAACAGAACCCGCCATAATACTTCAACGTCAACATAAACTATGCCAAAACGTTTTCAGTATGACTTAAAAAAGAAAACGAAACTCATTTGAATTAAAATCACTATATTATTTTGCACATTTCTGTATTGTTAAGAGGAAATGTAGGAGCAAGTGGTCATGAGCCAAAACACTAATCAGAAGAGTGAATGCAGACTGTTATGTTTATCACTGGGTTACTTAGTGTAATAAAAATACACGAACCTGTTCTTACCGAAAATCTTACCTTAAATTATTTCTGTTGTGATCTGACATGGATGAAATATAGCTTGAAGTTCACATTCAAATGGGGTATGACGGGGTGATGGCGTTGCAAGGACAGTACCCCACTCAATAGAAAAGTCAATCTTGAAAGGCAGCTACTTTTTTCAACTTTTTCAACATTCATCAATCTAACACGCCAAGGGAATGGGATCTTAAGAGTTTTGCTATGTAGGAAGGTGACTTTTTTTTTTAGTACCTAAATGAAAGGTTGAATTCCCTTCAACCTTTTGTGTTTACACTAATTAAGACAACAAATTTTGTGATGTTACATATATTTTCCGCCCGGTCTGAACTAGAAAGAACAAGAGCAGACATCTGGTTAGGATGCGTGCTGGACAGCTCCCTGGTGAGGTGCCTTCGGACGCGTCCCTCCAGGAGGAAACCTAGAGGACACGCCGGACAGACTATCTTTCTGGGTCGGCTTAGGATTCCCCCGATGGAGGTGGCTCATGTGGCTGAGGAGAGAGAAGTCTGAAAGCTGCTAGCTTCACGACCTGACCCCGGATTCAGAGGAAGATAAGGGATGTACAGATGGACAGACTACAAGGAACCTTTGCAGTCATAAAAAAGAAGGATAAAACCGTTCTAACCAGGGTTCACTGACGATGGGAAACTTTAACCATGTCAAACTGAATCCACCTCCATCATAGCTGGTTTAGGCAGATCTCTTTGGTAAGGGCAACGAGTTCCCCTGAGGATGGTGGCCTCGAGTCCTTTCAACTCTGCAGCTTCTGGTTGGATTCTTTGACAGGTTCAACACCGTCAGTGGGCTCCAGTCAGCTCTGGCAGCGCTCCGCTCCCTTGGGACGGACCTACCAGATGCCTGAGCAGCATCTCACTGGTTACACAATCAGGGAAATTATGAGGGAACCTAACGTGGGCATGTAATTTGATTTGGGGTAATAAGAAGCTTCCAATAAATCTTTTGTTTGAATAAACGCATTATATGAGCGGATTGGGAGATTATTACAAAAAAAAATAATAATCCTAACGGCATCAAACCCATTTTAAAATTGCAAAAAATATATATGTCATCTTTTAGTAAAACAAAATGTCCTCAGGTAAATTTAGGTTCTCATCTGGACAAATCGATGCCGCAAACCAGCGAATCTCTTTTGTCATCCATTATTAAAAAATCTTCCAGACATTCGTGATTGCAGGCTGAGAGCTATGCTAAATAGATTAGAATGAGTCCAGGGCATTAGGAATCAAAAGCAGATTCTACATGACGGCTTTGCAAAGGTAATTTTTATACATTACACAGATCTGGAGCTGCAAGATCATGACAAACTTATTAAAGAAGCAATGGGGAGTGTGAATCTAAACCATTTTCTTTTAGCTCCAGCTGAATGTTCAGAGTCCATCTTCCTGTTTGATGGTGAAATTCTACCTCAGTCTTGTGTAGCCTCTAGCAGCTTCTTTTCTTCCAGAATTGACCTGTATTTAGTTTCATCATTCATCCCACTAATTAGGCTAAACTAGACACTAGTGGACTTAGTAATCAGGTAACATCTGAGAGAAGCTGCTTGGGGTTGAATTTATTTCAGGGTATTTGAGTAAAAAAGGTCTTAAGGATTTTTTTCAGCTCCTTTTACTAATTACCCATAAAAACAAAGTCTAGTGCAGCCTACCTAAAAAAAAGTTTTCCTTCCACTTCCTAACTATGCACTACTTTCTGCCAATCTATTACATAAAATGGCAGCAATATACAGCAAAGTCTGTGCCTTTGACAAGCTGTGTAACAAAAGTGGCACAAAATGTTGAAAGGTGCTTTAAATGCACATCTTACTGAGATCAAAGTTGTAAAATGAGAAGTGCTAAAATGTCAAAGGAGCATAAAGTGGGGAATCCTCCGTTTTTGTTATAAGACAATTCCAAGGTGTTTTCCTTATGATTATAAACACATTAAAGCATGGTTTTTATTAATATTCCTTGTTTTTCAGCTGCCAAACCACCTGGTTTATATGTCAGAATCCTGGAAGAGTGAAATTAACTGGCTTATTTTCATTTAGAGCAGGTGCAGTCTGCCTGCTACAACCCATGCAGAGCGTTGGCTTTGCTTTTTTTTTTTTTTTTTTTTTTTACCCAAAAACCCCCTGACAACTAGAAACTCCTTACTTGCTGCAAACAGATGGCAAATTGTCTTACCTGGTTTCTACCGTCGTCACAGAAAAAGAAGAACAGAGGAGCGGGGTTCCCTCTATCGCAGGTCTTTATTCCAACTGCCAGTTGTAGGAGCAGCAGCAGCAGTGTAGGAGCGAGCTGCTTTGTATCTCCAAAAAAATGATGTTCCCAGAGAGGAGGAGACGGCGGGCGCTCCGCTCAGTTGTCTGCGGGAGAGGAGGCTCTGGTCCTGCTGAGGCGCGGGGAGAGGTAGCGGGATGCGCAGCTCGGAGCGCCGAGCCCGTCACAGCGCTCTGCGGGGCGCTGCAGCTGCCTGGGCGGACACGAGGGGGCGCTGATGTGCGACAAAATCCTGACATACTGTCCCACAACGATGTGCCCATTTATAGTGGCAAGGGAATGTCCCTGGAGGATGAGGAAAAAAATTACAAGGTTAAAACTGGGGTATTACGTATCACAGAGACAGCAGTCTCCTTCCAACACAATTATCTATTTCAAGCTATTTTAGCTTTAATAATGGTTATAAAAAAATAATGCCCAAACGTTCTTTCTACAAAATAGGATATTAACTCGGGAAAAATTATTTTGAAACAGAAATGTGTTACAATAAGGCCTACACAGTTCCTGCTGACTTGGAGATCGTACCTTGGTGAAGAAATCCCTCCATGGTTCTTTCTTTAATAACGAGAAGCGCTCTATTTCAATATGTAAAACTTTTACAGTCTAATACACTGAACAATTGATAGGGATGGGTAAACGTATCGATTTGTCAATGTTTGTAATTCCCCTCTCTCACCCCCCACAATTCAATATTGATTAGCTCCCCTAACTCATGGGTTAGCGCCATGGTGAACTTTCGAAAGTCGCGCGCCCTGTCCAGGAACATTTCACATAGTTCAGTACCTGTTCCTACGTTTCCCACACTTTCTGCCAGTGGAATAGAGAAGTAGACTGCATAGTAGCACGGTTTCAACTCAGTCTCAATGTCGTACATTAATTGATAGACACATTAAAATGTATTTATTATTTCTATGTAAAATACCTGGATGTGAAGTCGTCTTTTTCTTCCTGGCATGTCACTTATTGAGTTCATTAGTAGTTGGTCACCGTGTAATACACGTAAACGTGTATTTTGGTCAGCATCACCATACCGCTACCCAGTGGTGAAATGTGGCTCTTTCTCTGAGTTTTATTGACAGTTGGCAAACCAACCTAAGGTGCATTAACCGCCACCTATCGGACTGGAGTGTATATTATGACTGGAGTTATATTACAGGGAGTTTACCAATATGCTGCATCAGATACATATAAATGCGGTTAAACAGTCTCGTATTTTTTTAAAAATGTAAAATGTAAGCATTTTGTTAAAGGTGTAGTCTTGTTATATATTCAACGGGCCTACCTGAACAATAAGACAGCACATCAATTACCAAATTAATTGTATTAATATGGTATTCTAAGTCCTACCAGCCTGTGGTCCCTCACATCATATGCTTTTAGATTTAAAGATTAACTTGTTGCAAAAAACACTCTACAGGCTAAAAATGGCCAAACCTTTTTTGTTATTGTTGTTGGTGGTGGTTTTTAAAATAGTCAATTTCTTGTTCTATTACTCTCCAAGATTTTGTTTAACATCCAAGATGCACTTTAATTATTCCTTAAACCCAGCAGACATTTAAAACACGCAGGACACCAAGAACACAAAGTTTGGGACTATAATGTAAACATTTCTAAAAGCTCAAGTGATTTAATTTATTTTATTTTTTATTTTTTTTGCAAAGTACTGTAAATTATGCAGCATTGAAACAAGGTCATATTTTTGTAATGTCCGTGCTTTGGTGGGATCAAAATCAATCTAAAAAGGCCAGCACCAACATAAATGATGGCATACTATTGTAAAAATTTAGAGTAAAAGGATAAACAGAATCTTGGACAGTCGTTAGAACTCAAGAGCTGTTTTGACGGTACATTTTTTTGGCATTTTTGATGTATTCTAATCTGACATTGACAGAAGTGAACCTCTGGCTGTTATTGGTCTCAAGGCTGTTACAACTGCCATCCTTGAACCTGTCACAGAGTGCTACACTGGTCCATCACTTTAGAATCATGAGCAAAGATATTCCTTTACGTTGCAATAAGAAAAGTGGGTACTAGGGTCTTTGTGACAAAACAGCCTTGTTATAACATCCAGCAGTCATAGTTCTTATTTCCTTTGCTCACAGTATATTTTGTTACAGTGCTACGAAATAAACAGATTTGCAGAAACAATCTCATGGAACAACAGCATCTGAACAGATCATCCATATTTAACCTTCAACACCAGAAACTGGTGTTAAAGTTAAAAGGAAATTAGAGACAGTTTAATTTGATCCTCTGTGTTTGGTTCATGTCAGCAAGGTTTAAGACATTCCGATCTTTGTCTGGTATAAGTCCAAGGGCGAAAAATCTTTGAAATATTTGTTCTGAAAGGCAAAAATACAAAACTGTAGTTTTTATAAGCAATTTCTTTGGAGTGGATTGCAAGCGTCACTTTCATTCTGTGTGGATACCCTCAAAAATCCACAGTTCCAATAAAGGTTAACTGGGTTCAGCTTTGCCTTTTCCCATGATTGGGACTGACCTGCTTCTGTTCAAGTGGGACATCTTGTGGCTCTTTTAATACATCACACCCTCTGAACTATGGGGGGTCAAACTCCAGTCCTCGAGGTTCAGTGTCCTGCAATGCTCAAGTGTTCAACACACCTGATTCAAATTGATAGATTACAGCAGAGGCACATCTAAAAGTTGCAGGAAACCTGTGTTTTAAACCAATTACCCCATCAGAGGTTCTCTCAATAGTTCTTAAACTAGCATTCAGTATCTTGAATTACAGTAAGAGCCTGTGTCCATCAGTGCATTCAAGACTTTCACCTCTAATTAATACAATACTACCAGTAAAACAGGTGGAACATGCCTCTTTATTTATCTGACTTGTTTGTCCAGCATGACCCACAGATGCTTGAGTAGATTGTTCCCCACACTTGTTAGACAAAGTTTGAGTTTGATGACCTTTGAAGAGAACATCATCCCACTGAGCAAGACTGATGAGTCATGCTGATAGAACTGACCTTTCAGGTGATCAGGGAACAGAACAGTCTAAATCAGTCTATGCTTCTCACAAACCCCTCATTTGATTTTTGTTTGTCTTTTTTTTTATGTATACATGTAATTAATATTTTATCTTTGCTAGTGGGTATTTTTTACATCTTTTGAGGAGGCAACTTGGAAAAACAAGTTGCCTCACCAAAGGACACCCAACAACAAGCTTGAGTAAAATGTGTTTGGTTTTTTTACTTGACAACAGACATGTTTTCAGATATAATAATAATGAACAGAAGGTGGTAGAAATGTTCCTCTGATCAAGTCTACATGATGATGAACTTACCATAAAGCTAGGTTACTACATTCCCAAAGTTCACCATTGGACTTCAGTCTTTCAACCCTGGAGTCCTTTAAATGACAGGAGGCCAACTTTGCAAGAGTCTTTATGTGTCTCTGAATGTTCAGGTCTGAGTCTATCACTTCACCCAAATTTCGGACCTCATCTCTAGTTTCTAGCTATAATAACTGGAGTTGCGTGCTGATTCTAGATCATTCCTCTTTAGATCCAAAGATAACTTCAGTTTTGTTCCTGCTCAGCTGAAGAAAATTATGGCACCTCTATGCATTGATTTGTTCTAATTTTTTCAGTGCTTGGGTTCAAAGTCATTTGGTGACATTCTAGTGTATCATCTGCATAGTTATGAAACCAATCTTATTACTTCCTATAATCTGAGGTAGCAAGAACATCTATATATGCTGTGTCTATTTATATGCTCTATAAATAGAAGGGGTTACATGATTTGAAATTTGAGGTACCCCTCAAAGACATCCCTGTTTTTTAGGTAATATTGTTTTTCCTCAATTGTTGTACCTCAGAGTCTAACCCAACTCTTCAGTCACTTTAATGTCGTAGTCAACAGTGTCAAAAGTGGCACTGTGGTTCTTCCACAGTCTGTATTAATATAGATGCCACTGAACACTTTGAAGTCTCAGTATTGTGATGAGAACCGAATCCAGGCTGAAAGACATCAAAGCAGCTGGTCATTGTTAAGAAACTGACTGTTGAAACAACTTTTTCAATCATTTTACCGAGTTAGTTTAGTTAAATCTTACAAGGAGCAAATACCATAGCAAATAGACTAATAAGTCAGTACTAGCAAGAAGATTGTGGCAAATTTGCAGTTTCCTGCTTTGTGTTGATGAGCAGCTCCAAATGTACAGCCAACAATAACTTTGCTGTAGGCCTTTAGTTAAATACAGGTTTGCTCATATCACTTTTATGGTGCAAACTAATAGGTATGATCTATGAGACTTGAATGGCTTAACAAGCATTTTGGGGAAAGTGAGTGATGAGAACATTATGGCCTATGGCGTTTGGGTGGAAGATGAAGCAAATTACTAAGCATATCTATGTCAAGTTAGTTTCGCTCTAGAGTAGAACATCTGGCTTTTGTATAGCAAATTAAACAATCTTTATGTCACCATAAAAATGTATTCAAGAAGCATCTAGTTTGGAACTATATGTATAAATTCTGATAGTACTATGTTTCATTCAGCTAAAAACAAAAACTAGCCTGACAGAACTACTGTCATTCACAAATAACTGACAAAACACATTCAGTTGATGAATGAAAGAGTCCATCGTTAAACTCCTGTTTTGAAATTTAATTTGTACAGTTTTAAAAACTGAACACCAAAATGAAGAGTTCAAATGAAGACTTCCGGCTGGTCACTTGGTGTACTCCAGAATGATACCAGCCTCGGTCAAAAGCCTCTGATGGCCAAGTCGTAGCTTGTGTGCTTAATGGACACACAAAATTCAATTTGACTCCAACCTGTGCCCAGTGGAACCAAGATGTTTCCATGACATCAACATCTGGACGACTGGATTGTTCCACCCAGTCGTGCTGCAGGAGTTTGGTGAGGCTTTCTGTTGAAGAAAACAAAGACGCTGACAAGCTGACTATCGACACTTATATCAGGTGCTACGACAAAAGCTGAAAGACATGGTTTTACTGTGAAATAGGTCTGTTGATGTGTGTTCACTCTTCAGCATGCAGTTAGACCTCAGCTGAAATACATCAGCTCCCCCTGCAGGATGTTCCAGATCAAGACAACAGTCTCCTTGATAGATGAGGCATTCAGGCAGTAGATCTTGTAGGTGTTTGTAACTCCCTCTACTTGATCTTCTCCTCCAGCATCAACCAGATTTAAATAATGTCCTGAAGAGACAAAGAAGAGCATCATGAAACAATTGAAAAAAACTGAACCGGGCTAGTAAAACTTGTCTCTATTTCTCACCAAAAGCTGAAAAGAAATCCCCAGCTGCAAATTTGTCACTGTTGAGTGCCTTGGAGTTGGTGTGGGGCACGATTTGTTCTGTCTAGTTGCAGCTAATTCCAGCTGGTTCTTCTTTGTTGGGGCTCAACGGCTTCTTTGGTCAGTGGCTTTGGTATCAGGTCTAGGCGTTCGGGTTTTGAGGGTTTGGCTGATTCTTCTGGGTGGTGGAGGATTGGTGCGTTGGTCACCAGCTTCTGCTGGTGATCCTTAACTATACATGAGCACCTTTCAAATAAAAAGAACCCTACCGGCCGACTTACATCTCAGATCGTCAAAGTCTGCAACCATCACACCATCACACTGAAACACTAACGCACTAATAGACAAGTTTTCAGAGCTGTCATGGGGAAAAAAATACTCTAACAAGAATCTGGACAAGAAGATGTAACAAATTTATTAAAACTTTGCAAAGTGAGAAGAAAAGCACAGAGACAAAGGAGTCTGTGAAAAAAAGTAGGGGCTGTGTTTGGTGTTAAAGAGCATAGCTTTTATATTTTCCAGGTTGGGAAAATAACACGAAGATTAGCCCCAAGAATCAAACATCCATGCTGTTTTATGACACTTTAAATCTTTCAAAGTTTCAAAAATACAAATACAAAGGCAATGCAATTTGACTATTATTAGAAGAATATTGATCAGGATGAAAACAAGGTTTGTGGAACTTCATTGCATAACTTACCACATTATTACGTTATTATAAAAAAAAAAGCGACCTCTACATTTTGTAATCATGCATGATGCAACAGAAACTATTACAATGTGTTCAAAGATTTTACTACCTTTTGCATTTTACATAATGTGGTTGTAAATACGTTTAATTACATATTGAAGCCAGAATTTATCACATTATTACATATTGAGGCGTTATAATACAGCATTACAAACCTCCTACTATGGTTAAACAGGAGGCCCAGACTCCTGCTTAAGCCTGGGCCTAAACATCACCATAAATGCTGTGTATTCTGATGATAAAGCAAACACAGGTTTGAACCACAGAAGTCATGAAATGAGAAAAGTTTAAAGTGAGGACTTCCACCTGGTTACTTGGTGCATTTCACAATGAAACCTTCCTCAGTCACAAGCCACAGATACCCCAGGTCGTAGCTGGCATGTTTGATCTTCACAGACATTTCAATTTTCTTCCAATCTGTGCCCTGTGGAACATGGTCAGAGATGCCAGTTCTGGAAAGGGGAAGGTGCTTTTTAGTGGCTGTTTTAAAGTAAACCATCTCTGTACTTTCCATATTTGGAACACAAATATATTGGAGGGTTTACCTTTCGTAGAGCAGTCCAAGTCGATTTACAACAAAGACATTTCCGTCACTCCCAACTTCAACATTTACTGCCTCTCCATCCACCTTGTTCCAGATTCCAGGTTTGACGCAGGAGTTTGAGATTTGCTGTCAAAGTAAACAAAGATGGCAACAAGAACATTGGTGAATATTATAACAAGAGTTGCAGCAAGAGCTTGAAGACACAAGTTTACCGTGAAGAAGATTGATTGTTGTGCGTTCACTCCCCAGCATCCAGTTGGAGCACAACTGATATAAATCAGCAGATCAGTCACACTACTGGTGCTCCAGTGCATGATCTCCTTTATGGATGAGGCTTTGTTGGCAGTCAGGCAGTGGATTCTGTCACTCTTAGCAACTCCTATTACCTGACCTTGTCCTCCTGCATCTACCTGCTTTAACTCCAGACCTGAAGACACAAAGAACAGCGTCACTAAAAAAATGAAAATGAGAATGAGGCGGCCTAACCTGTAAAGTCTGGCTCTGAAACATAATACTCACCATGGGTAGGAACAAAATCACTGGCTACAAATTTATAGACTTCGTTCTGCTGGTCGACTCCCCAGATCCCTGCAGGTCCCACTGAGACATGCTTAAGAGACACCGAGCCCAGTTTGGACCAACTTGATCTACTCAAGAAGAAGGCGCTGGAGTTTTTGTCTGTCATCACAACCATCCCCTGGCCAGCATCGATCTGGGCTGCAGGAAACTGCTGCGGAGCAACGCTGCAGGTCCAACCTGTCGTGAAGAACCAAATCATGAAATAAATGTTTAAAACACACTTTTGTGGATAAATTTGCATATAATGTCATTTTCTGCCAATCCTTCACACCACACCGTCATAACCTCCTGATAGCAAAGCAAAAAGCCTCTCTCACTATTTGAACAAGGCAGGATGTTTGAGAGGCCCAAGCCAGGCCTTAGGCTTCTCTCCATGGCCCCTGAGGCTGGAAACAGCCAGGCAGTTCTAAACCAAGCCGAAGTTTATTGGACAAAATAGGCAAGTGGTTGACCAATGCGTAGGGTTTTTCTTAAAAACTAAATAGTTATCACAGTCTCTGATGGTTTTTTTTTGTGTATCTTTTTTAGAAGCGAGCACACATAAGCTCTACGGTCAGTTTATTCTGATTTTATAACAAGATAATTCTAGATAACAACAATCTAATAATAATCTACAGATTAACAAAGTGGTGCTAGGTCCACAGTTGAATGGTTGCCACAGGAGATAAAAACGATTTCTACATAGCACCATAAAGAGAAGGTCAGATTTCCTCCAAAGTGATTTAAAGGATAAAATAAACACATTTCCAGCTTTCACTAATCACTTTGTTACAGTTTTCTAACAGTTGACACTGATGACTCCTAAACCAGTCTTCTAGTCCTGCTTCCTGTCTGTGATGGCAAGATAACTGTGGCTCCTCTTGGTGGCAAGTGGTTAGAAATAACAAACATGTCATGTCATGTTTACCCCAGACTAATAGAAAGTCATGCCGACTTTGTTAAAACTAATTTCTCAACCTTAAACTTTTTTTCACCACTGAATAAATGTGCCCAGATGAAAGATTACATTTTGTTGTCTAACTAGAGGAGCGCTATTATGTATTTTTCAGGGACATTGTGCCATTTTATTGCACAATCAAGTTACTGTTACTGTTACCTTCAGTTGGTAGAAAAATACTTAATATGTCAAACATGACTTAACACAAATCTGACTTGAACATTTAATGCCTTGGAATCGGGCCTCTCTGTTTTTTCCTAAACTTGCCTGACTGTTTTGGGGTTGTCACAATTAAATATTTTAAAAATTATTATTATTATTATTATTATTAAAATTCTCATTGCCAAGCAATGTAGCTGCAGTCAAGTTAGTATCACAACATTTGAAATAGAAGTCAGATTGTTTGACCGTGGCAGTTCCACTACTATAGCTTTGATATAAGTGGCAAAAAGAGATACAACTGTGTATTTTGTATTCCGTTGCATTGGGGACCCACACAAACAAAAACCTAAGCTGTCCAACAATCTAAAATATTAATTTTACTGATTTCAATACGATTTTTTTTTGTCATTTTGACAAACCTCCAGACACTGGTAGCTTTTTAACCATTTTGGTGAGGTCAGCTTTGAGTGTGGCAGACAGGTTGTCATTGGTATCCTTGGTCGGGTTGTTGGAAAGACGTGGTGCCAGATAACGAGCTGAAATATACCAATAAACATGTTTGTGAAAAGAAGAATCATCTTATTTTCACTTGAAACTTATAAAACAGTTTAATAATTGTGGTCATGATCAAGCCTGTGCCTGCAAACTGTTGTGTACGCAGCTTAAAAAAAGGAACGGCAATGATGCTGCTGCGATCTGAACCAAAGTGGAAAAACCAGCACTGAAAACCAAACACATGTTATACTTACTTTCACTAAACTTCGTCCTTTAAAACCCTGATATTTAGTTAATTTGATTTCAGAAGGGGCCGATGACATTAGTATCACTGCAGCATCCCATATTTAAGAGAACTAGCAGAAGACTCACAGTGTACACCGAGGGCGATGAGTCCAGCCAGCAGTAAAACATTCAGAATTCCCAAAAATATAATTACTTCTAGGTAAAGTCTCTTCTTGGAGCTGCTTGAACCTTAGCAAGCAAAATTAATATTATTAATATTAACTTAAAAAAAATAATAATTATAAAATAATTATAAAATACACAATGCATTTCTCTGTTATTTCATT
Organism: Poecilia latipinna; assembly: GCF_001443285.1. Lineage (NCBI taxonomy): Eukaryota > Metazoa > Chordata > Actinopteri > Cyprinodontiformes > Poeciliidae > Poecilia > Poecilia latipinna. The sequence goes on along the minus strand of NW_015113164.1, from coordinate 302,730 downwards.
CTTACCTCTGTCCTTACATGAAGGAGTTTGGTAAATGGATTCTTCAAGATCTAAATTCCCATAAGTCCCTTCCATTGGTTGATGCTCAGCGCCGGCCGTCTTGCACTGACCGTAAAATGTGCTGCAGTCGTCAAGTTAAGAGAAAACTGCAAAAAAGAGCTATGTCACCCGAAAGGAAATACCATGATAAGAGATAATGGCAAAATAAAGAAACTTGTGACCACAGTTTCAACATAAGTTTTTTTGAAAGTGCCACTGGTTTCATAATTTTAGATTTGCTGATTTTCCTCTGAGTTTCTTTAGTTTTGAGTAAAATTGCTTTCAGCTCTTGAACTAAAGATACCTCTAACTTTTCTTTGCCATTTCCCTCTTGCTAAGTTTGCTCCCTACACACAGTCTGAAAAGTAGGTCCCAAATATTCTTACTTTTTAATCTTCTGTATAAGAGGTTTAATTGTAAAAGAATCAACAACTCATTGTGTCTCATTTACTTTGTACTTTTAAAGCAATCTTTATCGTGTTTTTGTGTCGACTGGTTTTGGAAGTACCTCAGGAGATGTAAGGAGGGGGAACGTTTGTTCCTTTTCTGAAAACACTGGATGTCCATCAGAAGAAATCATGCTTATGCTTTTTTAAAAAAATTTTAACGAGTCTCTTGCTATGCTAAATATTCATACAATGGTCAAATACATGTTACTTTTACATAAGACAAAGATTTTTTTTTTCTACTAGCAAAAGAGCAAAGTAATGTTTATTATTATCCTTTTACATCACTTCAGAATTTTTTTTGTTACAAAGAAAAATAAATTTAATTACCATGAAATTTGAATTTATGAACGAATAAGGTTTATGACATAATAGTTTTATTTTACTCCCTTAATAAAATCATCATGCATAGGCTATATATTTATGTGATATTACCTTTTTTTTTGGTGATATATGCCATGCAAGAGAAAAAAGAAATTGAAAATAGAAGAAATCAGTGAGTGTGGCATTGTTTATATTTTATAGCATTTAAGTGTCACCCAGAGTCCCAACTTGAATGTAATAGAGAATCTGTGCAGGAAGTTGAAGATTAGGGTAAATTGGCATCACCCTGATCCATTCACTATTTTAAAGGGTATTACATACTTTTTGACTTGCCAGATTTGTAAAAATGTACATTTAAGTAAAAAAAAAAAGTTATTGGTAAGGAAATAATGTAAAAATGTCAAAGTCTAAGTCCTCTAGGTGTGAGTGTAATCTGGGATTTAGTTTTTCACCTACACCAACATTTCCAAGCATGTCTGAACCTGTTCCCATCAGCTTCACCTGATGCTCATCAGTAATGAGTCAGAGGAAGAACAAAAAGCACTTGGCAGAAACACTGGCTGTCTTTCTGTGACGCTTTAAACCAAGAAATATGAACAGTACATTTCTTTTTCCAAGTCAACTTGAAGTAAATGCATTTGAATTGACACCCTGTACTCTAATCGCTCAACATTCATTCATCTATCTCTAGCAGGGACAGGTCATTTGGTTATGTAGTGTGAAAACAGAGGGAACAGAGAATGTATACTGCAATGCAGTGGTTCAAGAAAGAAGTGAAGTTGTGCAAGATATTTTAGGAAACAATACTTTCAAAGTTTTTCCGTCTATTATCATAGTCCAAGTGCTCGAATATGAAGTGAAGTGGATATTATGCAAACTATAGGGGTTCACGTTCTCTCCCACATTTATTTGCATGTAGAGCGGGACTTGTGGTTTCTCTCCCGCTGCAACTTTTCGCGCTATGGTCCAAGTATCGGCAAGTCCATTCGTGTAAACCCCCACCTGGCAGCTCTCACTTCCATCTGTCTTTCAGTTTCAGACATTAATTACATCCCAAAGCAGAGACAAACGCCTAGTTGATTAGTTAAAGGCGTTATTAGCGGCTTTTGTACAATATGCGTCTCTGTGGGATTTGGAAAGAAGCAGTGGTGCAACCCAAAACTATATGTAGAAAAGCAAAGATCGTTGGTAAGGCCGATGAGTTACTCTTTTCAAAGCCCTGGCGTCCAAATTATATGTGTACAAAAGTTATTTTTTGTCGGACAAATATCCCCTGATTAATAAGGGTAATAACCACAAAGAAAGTATTTAATAGTACGACATGATTTGGAGTGTTGGTCGTGTTTTTGTTGTCATCTCAACGAAAAAATTAAACATTACTGACAGTATTTAACAGTAATTTACGGATAACGTTATAACACTTTTTTGTTTACAATATTTGATGCGTTTCATAGCACATCATAAACAAGATCATAAATACTCTGAAGCAACTTTACGGGTTTTTTCTGGAGATTGGGTGTGTGTTCGATATTGCTGAAGATCCCGTTTCTACACAAAAAACGCATCTGTCGACCAGCCATGGGTCGATGCGTTTTTTGTATATGGGATCTTCGACGACATCCTAAGTTGCCGTCGAAGGAAGCAGGGTGCGAAAACACGTACAGAGTGAGACGTCTTTTTTCTCCAAAACCTATCTTGAAATGAGCGCGCCGGCTGCCCCGCCACCAATATCAAAGGCGTGGTCGTTCAGCCTCTCATTCCCTAGGAAGCTCAGAGCGCAGTGCTGTTGATTGGCTGGAGCCAGGTGACGACACCAACCAACGCGGTTTCCGATTGGCTGGAGCAATCCAGCTGCTTCAGAGCGCCAGAAAACAAGCTTGAGCGGGTGTTGCTGTTGAAGCGGGGCAGTACTGCACAGTGTCCGCTCTGTGGATGACACGCAGGACACACATAAGCGGTTCGGAGTTGCCCGCTAATTTTAAAGAGGGAAAGAAGCGGCTATGTTTGGCTGAAGCAACTAACGCAGTGACAAGACTGTGACCCACATCGGAATACATCATTAATTTCAACGGTCACAAAAAGGTGAATAATTGTGCATTTCTTCCAGTTGTTTCCTGTTATCTGTGTCATGGTATGCTGCTCCACTGACCCAATACCTTCAGCTAAGTTTATAGTTAAAGTTATTTTTGATCTATTTTACTATGTGCAAGTCACAAATAATGTACTTCTAGTTCATTGGTAGCTCATGTAGTGTAAGTAATTAGGATTAATTTAGCCGAACTGGCCCTTTTCTGGTTAATAGAGTTAGCGGTAAAAGTTATGTTTCAGATCGGATTAAACTTTGATTTGTTGCAGTGTAACAACACATTAAGTCTCTATCATATGGCATGGGTTAGATCTCAGCAGGTTAAGCTTAAAACATGTTAATAAGGGAGCGAATTAGCTTGCTGTTAGCCCGCTAGTTACCAGATGTTTGCGCCAAATTCTTCTGAACGTCTGGCCTGACATTAAAGCTACTCTTCCGCGGTGTGTTTCTTTATTACTAACCCATGTACAATGGCAATAAAACAGATGGGTAGCGAAGTATGGATCATATTTGGAGGATTTGCTAAGACAAAAAGTTTTCACAAGCATACAGAAGTGGTAATTCTGGTTTACGGTCATGACATCACAAGAGGGACGATCAAGTCAGTACACTGGATTTTTGACGCCTTTTCTTTCAACTTGGAGATTGAATGTTCTAAATTCCTCACTCAGAAATATGATAAAGCAGTCCTTTTATTTATTCTCAGACATGAGAGCTGAGATCTGTGCATTAAATCACATGTGAGTTGAGGGGGAGACCCAGAAGTCGCTGAACTCCAAGATCACTATCCAATATGCTACGCATTTGAAATGTTAAAGTTGTAGGTATAAACCAGGGATGCACTATATAACTAGTATTTATCGCAGCATTTATGTATTTCTCTTGGCCACAGCCATGTTAATCTGAATCTCTATGAAGAAGTGTAATTTCTCTCTGTGATTAACAAAGTATTTTTGAATTTGAAACAACAAAAAAAGGTTGTTGCATAGCTAAGAAACTACAACTAAATTTTGTTTTGTGAATTCACGTCACCTTACTTTTTTTTTGGCAGGTATTCCAAATGGAGGTGGAATGCCTGGCACTGAAAGACCTCACAAGTGTGGGAAAAAGTTTCTCTGTTCCTAAAGAAGATGGGAGCCAAGGGGAAAAGGTGGGCTTGGATGTGCTTTTTACTGCGCTTAGTCAACTGCATCTAGTAAAATCAGGCAGAACTGTTTCGATCCAACTTTGAGTTTACGCAAACACGCAACAAGTACCAACATTCCCGATTCTCACCAACCATTCTCTGTTGCAGGAAAACGTGTGTTTAGAGAGGAGGAGGTCCACCCCGCTGAAACCGTCAGAGTCCAGCGTTCCCGTTTTCCTGGTGAGCCGGAAGGCGTCGACCTCCGACCTGGCCCACATCACTCCCATCAAGTGTGGGAGCCTGGCTGAGCCGTGGTCGCCCACGGCCAACCTGAAGGTGCTCATCAGCGCTGCCAGCCCGGACATCAGAGACAGGGAGATGAAGAAGGTTCTGTTCAGACCTATGGAGAACGACAAGGACCAGGTGGTAGGTTCAGAACCAGCGGTGGAGGATGCAGAGGTAGAAGATCCAACTCAGGTATTTGGACCCTGGAAAGATTGGCAGTTAACTAAACTTGTATAACATGTATATTAACTAAACTTAATATACATGACATATTAAGGGATGGAAAACAATTATGGAGTCTTCTTATATTTTGATGTTTTTTTATAGTTTGAAGGGGCTTTTGAGGAGGATGATGCAGAGAAGAAGCCGAGCAGGAAGGAGAAGAGCCTGGGTCTGCTTTGCCAGAAGTTCCTGGCTCTTTACCCCGATGACCCACCAGCCCACAGCCCCATATGGATCTCACTGGATGAGGTCGCAACCAATCTGGGTAAGTGCATTAAAGCGATCAGGAGAGCAGCTTTACCTTTTTACAACTCGGGGTTTGATTTCATAAATTCCTCTGCGCCTGTCAGGAGTGGAGCGCCGACGGATCTACGACATCGTCAACGTCCTGGAGTCGCTGACCATTGTGGGCCGGATGGCCAAGAACAGCTACACCTGGTACGGCCGACAGCGGCTGTGGAGCACGCTGGAGGTGCTGCAGCGGAGGGGCCGGGAGCAGGGCTACCACCTGCAGATGGACCTGCCCGCCGAGGCCAGAAGGTCCGGACTGAGCCGGGAGGAAGATGGAGGAGATGGAGACTCAGGAAATGGTATGAAAACAAAAAGACAATGAGAGAAATACCAATGTTTTTGGCATTTGTTGATTAATTTGAATTTCCTCTTCTCAAATAGCCTGTGTGTGAACTTAAATCTGCTTTGTTCTGCAGCTGCGGGCAACAGAAAGGACAAATCTCTGCGCATCATGAGCCAGAAGTTTGTCATGCTCTTCCTGGTCTCCAAAACTCAAACCGTTACCCTGGACGCGGCGGCCAAGGTCCTCATCGAGGAGAGCCAGGACTCCTCGAGCCACAGCAAGTACAAAAGTAAGAAAGGACCACAACGCGTTGCACTGTTTTGGTCCAAAATCAGAATACAGTGCAGAAATGTTTCTTTTTTTTTTTTTTTTTTTTTTTTTTCCCGTTTAGCCAGAGGGGGGGGTTTGTATAATCTCGCCCATGGGTTGGCTGAAC
>NW_015113164.1:268149-294139 GCF_001443285.1 Poecilia latipinna | reverse complement strand
GAACCCAACGCGGTGCACTGTTTTTGGGCAAAAAAAAAAAAAAAGGGCGAAAAGTTTTTTTTTTTTTTTTTTTTTTTTTTTTTCACCCGTTTAGCCAAGGTGCGGCGTCTGTATGACATCGCCAATGTGTTGACCAGCCTGGAGCTCATCAGGAAGGTTCATGTCAGAGAGGAAAGAGCCAGGAAACCGGCCTTCAAGTGGCTGGGGCCCGTGAAATTCAGCAGCTCTGGAAATATGGGTAAGAGTTAAAGAGAAGCTTAGACACAAAGGTCAAATACAGCCAGAAAACATCTGATCATCTGGATTTTACTGAAGGAAAAGTGGAAGAAAAGATCTGCTGAATGGAATCAGCTGATTTTAAGCTTGAGTGGTTATCAAACCTGGTTGCACTAACAATAATACTCAAGTGTGGACGTTGTTACTAAGTGAAGAGGACTCAAAATCAGCTACTTTTAGTTATAAAGGCATGCAGCAAAACAAACTATTTCCCGTGACATTTTCAAGCATGTCTGCGGTTCATGCAGGTTGTGAAGGAGAGCAAAACTAACAGATAGCAGGAAGTAGGAGCGCACCGATTGCAGTTTTCTGGCCGATCACTGATCTTCAAAAAGATCTGGCCAATAAAAAATTTTTTGCCTGAAAGGTTGCTAAATGTAGCTATAAATACAGCTAATGTAGCAAAGTCCCTAAGTTGGTGACTACAGTAGGGTTTCTGTTGTTGGCCGCCCATGTGCAGATGTGACCTTGTGGGTGGGTTTGTCGGGTTGATTTTAAGACTTTTGCTGAGGTAGGTAAGATTGGTTAGATAACATCGGTTTAAGTATCGGCTGATCTCCTACAGTTGAGGAAATCGGGCCATTTTATCAGTTTACGTCTAACAGGAAGGCGAAACACAGTGCAGCAAAGTAGATCTTTTTATGAAGAAACACACGATGCAGAGTTAAGTTAAGGATTTACATACTCGAAGGAATTCACATAGTTTTAGTAATGCTAACCATGCCATTATAACTAACATATAGTTAAGCTACCATGAAATATGAACCCTATAATTACTTAGCCTTTATTTTAGAATAGTAAAACTGCTTTACAGCTTTTGCTCAAACATCATAGCTCTTCAAGATAAATCAGAACCAAGCTTAAAAAAAACAATCAGAAGCCGGCCACAACATTCTGATTGGTGCATCTGCATCCGACATGCATGTCCAAAGCTTTACCTAAATTCCAGTACCGTTGCATTTCTTTTTTTTTTCTTTTTAACAGGAAGCACTTTGGATGTTGCACAGAGCGAGGCCACAGCAAATGAGGACTTCAGGAAAGCAAAGATGGCCCGCCATTCCTCCTTCACCATCACACCTGCTGCAGCCGGCGTGCAGCGGCAGGTCAGCTCCGCCCCCAGCAGCCCACGCCACCACCTAGCAGGTACCAATCACACGAGGATGCTAGCTTTAACTGTTATTTATTTATTTATTTATTTATTTATTTATTTATTAGCTCAGAACATGCAATTAAACTTGATATTCTGCACGCTGCAGGTATCCAGAATCAATCTTTGGATTACTCAAGAAAGACCATGACCAACAGCTCCGTGAGTCAGCTGCAGTGTGGGAGCAGCACAGAGTGAGTTCATACTAAAACATTCTTAAACTTTTTAAGTGCACCTTGTTAAAGAATTTGTAATATTTCATTTTTTGTGACATTTTTGCAGCGCTACAACCAGAGTTCAATGCTTTTTATTGAGATTTTATGAGTCGAACCAACGGGAAAGAGTAAAGCAGAAGGAAAATTAAACTAACTCCCAATCAGGTTTTGATTTGGACTTTGACTCGGCCATTTTAAACATACTGTGTTGTTTCTGTCCAGCAGTTGCCTCGGCATGCCGCTGTACGCCCAGCTCACACACACCGCCAGCAGCTCCCTGCCCCCGGCCTCCACTCACCCCACTGTTGTGGCCGCGCAGCCCTGCCCCGAGCACCTCCTTGTCCCCTCCCCGCACCTCTTGGCCTACCTGCCCAGCCTCTCACACCCCTCCGTCGTCATGCTCTACAAGCCGCCGGAGCAGCAAGAATGGGCGCCTGAAGGCCAGAGGTCAGCCAAGACGGAGTCTGAGGACGAGGGGAAGAGGAAAAGAGAGTCCGGTGAAAGTGAGGAGGAGGAGGCGGTGTTGAAAAAGAAGAGCAGATCTGGTTCAGAGACGTCTGAAAAGGTGAGGGGACAGTTTGTGGCGTTTTGGTTAAATCCTGTAGAGCTCTCTGCTCTTCAAGTCATGCATCTAAAATTAATTAAAATATCTTAAATTCATAAAAATAATAAAAAAAAAACAATATGCTAATCACAGGTCTTATGTTTTGTGGTAGCAGGACTACTTAATCCCTTATATTATATGTAGTCTTTTTTTTTTCTTGTGGGACTTTTCTGTCAGGCAAATGTTGAAGTCGCTTCTTAGTGTTTTGTGACTCGAGGAGGTTGAAGTTACTGGTAAACTTGCTGCTAATGTACCTTTACTAGCTAGCAAAGGTGTATTAGCAGGAACCTTTGGTTATGGTTCCTGAAGCAGGAAACAAAGGTAGGAGAAAAACTAGCTGGGCTAAAAAACAAAGATGGCTAGTCAAAAGAGCCAGTTAGCTGGACAACGTCCGTTTTTGGCATTGGATCACTTCTGTTTCCAACCCATACAATGCTACATTCATTCTGTGCAAAAACTCTTGGAACTACAGGGGTTACGGTCCTTTTTTTTTTTTGTACATTTCTGACATTATAGGAGTCTTAAATTTCATTCCTAATGGTCTTAAAAAGGTTTTTAAAAGTCTTTATTTTGAATTGGTGAATCCTGGAGAAACCCTCTGTTTGTGTTTCTGCGCAGACCGGAGCTCAGTCTCAAAGAGAAGCACCAATGTTCTCAGAGACCGGCAACACTTCTGCTGTAACGTGCCCCTCTGGCCAGCAGAGGGCCACAGAGAGTCGTGCTGGCCACAGCATTGGGGAGAACACACAGCCATCACACTACCTCTATGTCCCCAACAATGCAGGTAAAACATGCCACACTCAGAAAGCAGGCATTAAAAATATAAACTTATAAGAATAAAGAAATCATAGGCTCCTTTCTTCTCTGTGTCTCTTATTCAGGATTAAACAACTTCAACTTCCTTATCCCTGCTGGACAGCCTGCAGCCAACCTGTCTCTCCCTCCCAGCAATGTGCCCACCATGGCTCTGCCGTATGTCCTGGTTCCTTCTGCTGCGCTTTCTCACTACCCCCTGGTGGCTGGTGGCGTACAGCAGCAGCAAACGTCCGATAATCCCAGCGGTCTGCGTTTCAGTCTGCCCACCATGATCTCCCCCGCTGCCTTTATGGTGGGGACGGCGCCTCATAGCGTAATGGAGGCATCAGAAGTCAGCGTGCAGCATCTTCCATCGCCGGTCACTCCGGAACAGGGCAGACACCACGTGTCGGCAACGGGGACGCCGCGCTCTCCCTCAGGGCCCAGACAGAACGTCGGCCTTAGCACACCAGAACCTTCGGTATGGACCAGCTGTAGCCCTCTGTCTTTCTCTTTCTCCTGCTTCCATCTTCAGATTCACTCGTACCAAATGATGATGCTGCCACAGCCACGCCTGTTCTGCTGCATGCTATATTTTGTTTGATGGTCGAAAAGTTCTTTTTGGGTCTGGTCCGACCAGACCATTTATAGCTTGACGTACACACCTTCATTATGGGTTCCATTTGAAAAGTTACAGTCAAAAATAACTTGGATTATTTAGGAAAAATAAAATTGGAGTTAATTTCTCAAAGTCATATTTTCATCATGTTATTCATATTTTAATAAATGTCACAGCTCTATCTAATTAGCAAGCCAACTATCTTGCTCCTAACTAAATACTTGACTTGGAGGTAAGTTCTGATACGTAGCTAAACTTTTAGCTCCAAGCTAAATTTTTAGCTTGCTTGGTATGTATTTGGTTTCAAAATAAATATTTAGTTTGCTAATTGAGTTTAAAACCGTGACATTTATGAATTAAATAACAGGCCATATTATTGCTAGTATTTTTTTGAGAGTTTAACTCATACCTCCGCTCTTTTCACAGACTCCACATACCCCCAAGGAAACCACAGCTTCCTCTTCCAAAGCGTTCTTCCAGACCCCAGGAACTCTGGGAAGTGTAGTCAGTGCCGTGCCAGCCGCTCGGAAAAGAGGCTCCGCACAGAGGAGACTGGACGTCGGCCACTCCGCGGCGCCATAAAAGGAGAGTTTGCGTTTAGGCAGCCACTTTAAAGTGGGGAAACATTAACGAAAGCTTTTGGTGCTCACGTTTCCTGGAAACAAAAGAGAGAAGAAATGTTTTAGCAAAAAGATAAGACTGATGTTTATTTTTTTACTATGTATCACTCTGAAGATATTAGCAGATCAAATATGCCTCGAGGTTAGATTCCAGGACATTTCATGATAAATTAGCCAAGCGGTATTGCCAATCTACTGCCCTCTCGTGGTGGGGGTTGGTAACTTTTTTTAATTCAGCCTTAAGATTCCCTCCCATACATGATCAAGCTACCTAATTCTTCCTATTTTATGTATTAAAGCCCAACTAGTATTTATACTTTAGCTAATATATGTTAATTACAGAAGCTGTAGAGGGACACTTAGCTTTTTTTTTAGCACTAAACATTTATACGTAATATGCATCTAATTTTAAAGAGATCTTTAGCTGGCCCCCTTTGTATTGTGTTACATGAAGAAGGTGTAATAGGAAATCTGCTCTCGGTTAGTGGTAGGAATGACCTCGTTTTAGACATTTCTGTACAAATCACTAAAGTCTTAAATGTTTACAGCCTTTCAAGTTGATATTCCTCTTCAGGAGGAGGATGTTACTTATTTTATTTTCAGGGTAAACCTCAAAAGCCCAGCGCTAATACTAAGAATGAAATGTGACGATGCTCTCAGGTACTTCAATACTGGTACTGAATGAAATGTATTTATATCAGAGTACTGTAACAGACGTACAGGGAAATCGATCTTACGTGTTTTTAATCTTTGTTCTCACATATCCAGCAACCTTACAGATACCTGTGTTGGATGTTGACAGCTGAGATAAGAATGTCATTTTTAACCACTTTCTCTGGTTGGTTTTTCTTTCAGTCAACCCAACAGAAAACCTGGTGCTTATTCAGGACTTAGACACACCACTCTAACCAGTGGGTGTGCAGGTCTCCATTTTACAGGTTAATGTCAGTTATTAATATTCCTAAATAGCCATTTAAAGTGTTCGTGAGCAGAATGAGGGTTTCTGTGTTGCTCTCTCACTGTAGCGCTGCTCTCTCTAGTTCTGGGAGTGTACCGGTTTTTCTTTGATGCATTTCACAAGCTTCATTTTAATAAAATGTGTGATGTTTTTTTTTTTAGTTTTGTGTTACACGTGTGTTTTCAGTCTAACATCCCATTCAGCCAACAAGCAGCAACCAGTTTTTATCAGAACACAGTGGAGGACCAAAACGTCTCTGGAGGATTTTATGATGCAAATGGAGAATTTAAGCTTGGTGCAGAGCTTTGGATGTTGCTTTATAACATAATCCAGCTTTAAATTTCTCAACAAAAAAATTTTTTTTCTTAAAAAGATTCAAATAAATGTAAGCGCATTTTGTGTTTATCCATCACACACACAAAAAAAACGCATTGAAAGTTTTGGTTGTAAATTGGCCAATATTCAAATTAGATAATTTCATCCCAGTTCCCACATTTACGTAAATAATTTCGACATTTTGATCTTAGGTACTGCATATTTACATAAAAGTGTGTCCAGGCTGAGAACATCATCCATACTGACCCGTTGAAGATACTCGAATGATACAAGTTGCGACATTTATTTTTCCTTTGGGATAAAAGCAATGTTTATTTTTTTTAATTTATTTAATTGAATTCTAGTGTTCTCATTTTCAAGAAATTGAATTCAGGTGCAAGAAATAATTGCTTGAAATACTCCTAATAACATACTAAATTATTGAGAAACGGTGGTATTACATTTTGAAACGCCATGTTGTGTCAGTTTTTACGCCGAACCAGGGCTCGGCGCTGCCTCGTACCGTTGCGTCACACTCCGCCAGTGGTGATGAAGCTGCTCTGTCAGGTGCTCTCCGCCCGCTACGTCAGAGCTGACGGTGTTTTACCCAAGTGCTGAGCTCACTCCTCCCTGAAGCTCCTCCTCCCGGTGAAACAGTAGAAATGTGGAATATGTGGCATTTCGGCTTCGCCGTTAACCGTCTGGAACCTCCGAGGAAGCGTCTGCATTCAGGGTTAACGCGGAGCAGCAGCTAAGCTTTTCTAACCTCCGGAACCAGGACTACATTTTAATTGGTAACCACAATTTAATTTTAGTTTTCTGTCAACTAGAACACTCTTAATGATAAAGTTACCATGCTTGTGTTTATAGTATTGAAGGTAATATTTAGCTAGGTGCGGGGCTGCTTTCCAGCTGCATTTGCTGAGTGACGCAATGTTCATTATTTAGTGGATATAACTCAGTTAGCCGTAGTTTTTTTACGCCCAGCCTAAATATAAGGCACATAATACATTTCTTAAAGCTCAATTGCAGTGTTTAATATTTTACCCTTATTTAACAAAAAATATTAACCTTTCCCATGACGTGTACTGCGTGTTCTCTCATTTTTACCTTAAGAGTTCCACAATACTTGAGTTGTGTTAGTGTTGGTTCTGAAAAACATCTTTAATATCCACCAATTGTCCTCAGGCTGTTTCAGGTTCCCTTCTTGGGAATACTTGGTGAAAGCGGGATCAACTTGCCCACTTTAAACCTTAATACAACCTAACCAGGCCTTACTTCCTATTGGCCAGTTTCAGTGAACGTGCACCTTTCGCAAACCTGGATAAGCATCTAAAAAGTAAGCGGAAAAATGTATTTCCGGACTGTAACCGCTTTATCCCATCCGCAACTGTTTGTTCATTATCCATTCATCTCTCTCTCTCTCTCTCTTTTTTTTTTTAACAAAAGGGATTATGTGAGAATACTTAAATTTCTCATTCTATAAGAGATGTTTTCATCTGGCTATCTTCCATTCATTCATTAAAAGAATAGAGATGTATTCCTATTTCAATATTAAATTACCTATCCCATTCTTTAAAGAGTCATATCCATCCTCCAATCTCTTCCAGGGGGAAAAAAGGTATAAAAAATAATCTACATTTTCAGACTTTATTCACCATCTTCCTTTTAAAATGCTCTTCTATCCATCCATCCATGTTTGCAGCTTCCATATTGAAATATTGCAAACAAAGGCTAATAAAGAAAATACTGCCACAAAAAAAGTCAGAAAAAAATATGTAGCCACCCTGTAATCACCAACTGCTTGTCTTCTCTCCTGTTACTTTTTAGTAGGTCAGAGTTCACATAACTTTCATCCGTCAAACAGGAGTGAATCTACTAAGTCTGAAAAGAGCCTAGCTTCTCACTCAGGCTCTGTCATACGCTGATCCCAGAGCCGCTGCCGCCTGAGGCATGGCGCCTCGCTAACATTCCTCTGGGTATTAGTCTGCCCTCTTGTTTGGGTTGACCCTGTTTGCACAGCTTTGTTTTTATTTTCCTCCGTGTGGCAGATGCGGCCATGATTTGGAGTTGATGCCTCAAATTATGGACCGTTAGCGCAGTAACCGCAGGCTTTCATGGAAGGGGCGAGTACAGTGTCAGAATGCAGAACGGCCTTTTGTTGCGGGGCATGTCAAAGCAGGACGCTCACAATCTCACCATCTTTCCATAGAAAGACGCACAATGCCCAACTGGGGAGGAGGCAACAAGTGCTCGGCGTGCCGCGGAACGGTTTACCACGCCGAGGAGGTGCAGTGTGACGGGAAGAGCTTCCATAAATGTTGTTTTCTCTGCAGTAAGTACATCTGGAAAACGCACAATGGGGAGAGGGAGGTTTTATGAGAGCTCCGCTCAGCGTTCATGTAAATGGGGGGAAAAAAAAGAATAGTAAATAAGTCGTACTGTCACGGTAGCAAAAGGATATTACAGTGGTTATGAGGTCATGTTAACGGTGTGTGAACTCGCCACACCGAGCAAGTTAAAACTTGAAGCAAAGTCTTGCCAATTGCAAAAGATGATGGAGTGAAACTTCAGCTAAACCTCAGAGGAGTTATAGCAAAGGAAGACAACTTCTGACTTTGAAATGTCAAAAAAAATTTCCTAGAAAAAAAAACCTCTAATTTTGAGTTTTCTGGAAAAAAAAACATGGGACATTTCAGAGTTTAAAAATATGTTGAAAATGTTCGCCTCTTCTAACTAAACTTGCGAGTTTTTTTTCTAGCAAGTTTTCAAACTTTGTAAATCTGAGATGAATGTCAGAAATCTTATGGAAAAACACAAGAACATTTCTGAATGTTTTGTCTTTGGAAATTTGCTATTTTAAATTTGTTTTATATCTACGGTGGCCCTAACATGCCCTTCACAGGAATGACTTGGCTACATCAAGTTTCACTTTTTTTTTTCATGTTTTCACTTGTCATGGTGAATTCACACACAGTTGACATCCTTATCTTAAATGGCCTTAAACATCTCAGATTTCATCCATGACCCTGTAACTGCTGTACAGTCACTTTTGTTATAATGATAACAAAATAACAAAATCCACACTCTTACTGTTTTAAATTTTATGTGCCAACATAGGAAAGCCCAAAGACTCCACACTTTAATGATTTAGCCTCTTAAGTCTGCTTATGAAGACTCAGAAAACTGCTAAAAAGTCCAACTCTTCATCAGTGGAGTGTCACCGTTAGAAGAAGTGAATACATTAAAGTTAAAAAGTTGTTTCTAAACTCTTCCATGCCAGCACATGGCTGATCGGGTGTTAAGCCGATAGTTATGGAAATTTGCTGCATATATTTGTTTATCTGGAATATGGGAAGATGTGTGTTGGTTTCACAGCCATGAATGGTCATGGAAGCTGAACTCTCTCACCTCCTCATCAAAAGGATTTTTTTTTTTTTTTTTTGCTCAGGTTATTGAGTTCACGTTTTCTTTTTGTGGAGCGGCTGAACGATTTCACCCCCGTTTTGAAACTGGCCTTGAAGGAACCCTGATTAGGAGGATTACACGTGTCTGTAGACAAGAAGAAAATGATCAAAGCTGCAGAAAAGGTTTATTTTTCACGTAGTTTAGAAAACTTGCTTTATTAAATCATCTTTTAAACTCTTGTGTAGAGGTCTTTTTAGTCCTTCCCTTCATTTCTCTTGCACCATGAAAGACATCTTTATTTGCACACTGTAGAAAGACGGGGCCTCATACGACTCTCTGTACTCATTGTCCGTTTACTCACAGCCGAAGCCTCTGACCATAAAATTGATGATGTAACTGTACAGTAGTGAGGAGGAACAGTAAACACTGGGCCTAAACCTCGGAGATTCTCCAATTAGAGCAAAGACAAACAAGGTGGAGGGATTGGATGTGCTTACACCACAGAAACAATGCTCACCAGAAAAGGAGTCCTCCTGCCATTCAGTGAAAATCTTTGTCAAATGTCGGTCTGACTTTGATGTTATTTATCTACAAATTAAGGGAAACAGAATTGTATTCTGAAGAAAAGAAAAATGAAACCTAAATGGCCAGTCTGTTAAGTTTTTGAAACGTTTCAGCTCATGTCCCCCCGCTTCTTTGTGCGTGTCCCCAGTGGTCTGCAGGAAGGGTCTAGACAGCACCACGGTCTCCATCCACGACGAGGAGATCTACTGCAAGTCGTGCTACGGGAAGAAATACGGACCAAAAGGCTACGGCTACGGTCAGGGAGCAGGAACGCTCAACATGGACCGAGGCGAGCGGCTGGGAATCAAACCGGAGGAGTAAGTTGGCCAGCCCCATCGGTGCAGAATGATTACACAATTATAGGTTGTTTTTGTTACAAGGCCTCCTTTTGTCATTCTAATTCAGTCCAATTTTCAACTCCAACCTGACTCTTTTCAGTTTTCCACGTCGTTTCCAAGTTTTTGTAAATGAGCGGTCACAGGACCTAAGTGGAGCAGCGAGGTTGACGAGTTCTGTGGCTCGTTATGTGGAATGATGCTCATTAGATGTGGCTGCTGACTGAGACAACATGTCCTCATGCCAACCAAACACTAGCCAAGCTTCTCGTGGAATCAGTCCTTATAGCACTGCTAGCATATGTATCATTTTTTTATGAACAGCAAACATCAACCACACACACACACACACACACACACACCAATATAACAGGTGATTAGTTATGAAAGAGCTGATTATGTAACCCAAAGAACCCTGTTCTCACTCTGCCCTCTGTCCTTCACAACAAAGAACATTCACATTCAGTCATCTCTCAATAAACATTGGATCAGGGCTCCCAGAGTGGGGGAAGAGTCAGGCTTATGCTTCCGTCTTTAAAAAGAAAAACATGTTTATTCCTTTATTTTCTCATTTTTGTCACAATCAGGGTGTCTGTGCATCCTTAGTCTTAAAAGGTCATCATGTATCTAAAACAAGGCCTTAGAATTTCTTAAGTTCATTTTAAAAAAGTAAAATGGTCTTACCTGTGATTAGCATATTAATCACAGGTAAGACCTGTGATTAATATGTTAATCCCAGGTCTTACATTTTGTCTTGACAGCTCTATTTTAATCTTGTATTGTTTTTATTCTTGTGGGATTTTTTTTGTCTTGCTGAGTGGCATTCAGACCCATTTATTACGTTCTTTGACTCGAGGTGTTTACTGCTAACAAGCCCTTGGTAGCTAGCTAGCTTTTTTGCACTGAGTGTAATATTATCACTACTTAAAAAAAAAAAAATCCTAAATTTGAGGTGGTGAAACCTCAAATTTAAGTAGAAACTAACAACATCTCATTGTCAGATTCTTAACATCGATAAGGAAGAACCTGTTGAAAGGGATTTATTTCTCCAATATCGTCCAATTTCTTTCCTCCTCTAGGACCCAGACTCACAAACCTACAACCAACCCCAACCCGTCCAAATTTGCCCAGAAGTTCGGCGGGTCGGATAAGTGTGCGCGGTGTGGAGACTCGGTCTATGCAGCTGAGAAGATCATGGGGGCAGGCAAGGTGAGGCCACAACCACCGCTAGCATCGCTTTGCATGAAAACTTTCATCTAATCTTTTAAAATCAAAATACAATCTTACGAGTTACATTGTAATTGCATCGAGTCCTTGAACTTTTTGACATCATCTATTTATTTGTAAAAATGGAAAAATCTTCGAAGCAGCTCTGTGTTGTTCTGTCACCTAAAATCCCAATAAATCAATAGAAGCTTATAGCTGTGATGTACAGGGTCTCCATGCATCCTTAAAAAGTCTTAAGTTCATGTAACAAAAATGAAGGTCTTGAAATGTCTTACATTTTTAAATGAATTTTAGTCTTAAATATGCTAATCACAGATCTTCAGTTTTGTCTTGGCAGGACTACTGAATCGTTTAATCCTGTATATTCCAGGATTTTCTACCAGAAAGTTTGCGTTTGCATTCAGACATCTGGATCATGTTCTGTCTCAAGATGGTTGAGGCTACCAGTAGCTAGCTGCTGATGTATCCTTGCTAGCTAGCTTTTTTGCATCCATCATGGGTTGGTGCAAATTTATCCCGTTGGATGGACGATGTTTGAACATTTTTGTGGAAACAAAGATCTTAAAAAGTCTTTCATTTGAGTTAAACCCCGCAGAAACTCTGTAACAAAGTATGAAAAGGTGTCAACAGGGTGAAGCAGTGATGAACCTGCCAATGTGAGTGCTCTGCTGATTTACTACAGATGAGGTCACATTACACATTAGGAAATTAATGAACCATATAAACAAATCCTCATAATAATTGTTTGCAGAGAAGAGGGTGTTTTTTTGTTATTTAGAGACAGACCAAAGTATTTCCTCTAGCTGATGGGTTGTGGCTTCACTAAAGAGCTGATTTATGGGTCATGATGTAACCAGAAGCAGAGTCGTTAATGGTTTTCCAGATGAGAGCGAAGCCTTCAAGTTGGTGCTGAAACCCTAACCTGTAATTTCCAGAGTAATGAAGACACCGAGAGGAGCCCCAGGCTGCTGGGAAACTTTCCTTTATGGCTTTTAATGGAGGAATTTAGAGGTTTCAACCTACATCTGGAATCTGTTAAAATCACTTCTGCCTTACAAATCTATAAGGAGTTGTAAAGTTGATTTTTTTTTTTTTTTTTTTTTTTTTTTTTTTTTTGTGTGTGTGTGGACATTTTACACAAACCTCAATGAACTTTGTGACTTTTTTGTGAATCTGAAAGAAAATAAGATCTGAAAACTGAGGCAATCTAGCATGAAGAAAATTAGAAAATAGCAAGTGTAATGTTAAGTTTAACTCCATGTTGACTACTTTTGCCAATATCAATAACAAATAGCTGTATGTGAATGTGTTGTAATCAAACTGGCAAGCTCAACATATTGCACCATGTGCTGGGCAGCATAGTCATACTTTCCTGTGCAAATGTAAATAAGTGAGCAGAAATTGAACTAAACTGTCACTTTGGGCTTCTCTCTATGTAGCCGTGGCACAAGAACTGTTTCCGCTGTGCCAAATGCGGCAAAAGCCTGGAGTCGACCACTCAGACCGAGAAAGATGGAGAAATTTACTGCAAAGGTAAGACGGAAATGAATGTGATGTCATCAGTCATTTTGATGTAGCTTTGCTTTTTCTTTGAATAATCTACTGCAATAATCTCATCCTTATGTAACAACCAGATGACTCCTGAAGGCAATTTTCTTCACTAGTATAAGTAGAATAGGTTTATCCTAATGCACATGACTTTAGTCGTAAAAACATAAAATGCTGTAGGCAGAAGCAGGAAACTGTACATTTATCATAGTAAGCTAAGACTACAGCTGCTGACCTCTGAGAATCTGGTCCTCTTGGTGTTTGTCACGTTCCTCTCCTCATATCAACCTTAATTTTGTCGGTTTGGCTGGATTACATCAGCTTGGTCCCCGTCCAGACAGTGTTGTAGAAACATCCATTATTGTTGCTCTCCCTCACCACAATGACTCACAATGGTTTAGTTAAGCAGACGACACGCACAGACGTCAGCAGATGGATGTTCGCTCTGTGTCAAAATGACGCCTGGCACTGATTAGCAGCGCCAGGCTCAAAAAGATGCAGTGATGTGTACCGTCTCTTTAAGAGAGCAGAAAAGTCTCATCTGGCACATTGCTGTTGACAGATTTAAAGCAGGGCTTGGTTAGGAAACATGTCAACATTTCTTACTGTCTTCGGCAGCTTGCTACGCCAAGAACTTCGGCCCCAAAGGGTTCGGCTACGGCCAAGGAGCTGGCGCTCTGGTCCACGCTCAGTGATGCCACTCCCCTCCATCTCCAACTTGAATATTTTCTGACCACTTAGTATCCTGATGTCCTGTTGTGCTCAAAAAATGTGCTGTTCTAAATAAACACATAAACCAAATATTCACGTTTGACGGTATTTTATTATTAAAGCCATTAAAACTGAACCATGCCCATATGTTTACATCTGAAGCGGAGTTACAGTGGTATCTGAAGGTGGGCAGAGAGGCACTGGAGATGATTATGTGCTTTTTTTTTTTTCTTCTTCTACTATCCCACATGGTGAGGTGAATGATCTGGGATGGGGGGGTAGAGTAGACATTTGCAGCTGCTGGAAGATCTAGTGTAATATAAGATGGGTTTTGAGATCACAATGAGCCTGAAAGTGGTGAACCAAACAGCCAGCATTCACTGATGCCCACTTTAAAAAGAAAAACAAAAAAAGGCATTATATGATATGAGTCACATGTGAGGCATCCGTAGTGACATCAGTGATTAGCAACGGGTGTAGCTCCGCCATGACGACGGAACCGTCTTCTTGTGGTGATGCGAAAGCCGCTTCGTAGAATATAACCGCTCTCTATCCTTTAAAACTATTGCATGAACACATCTCCGCTTTTAGAAAAAAAGAAAATTGTATTTTTGCTTTACAATTTTTACATCCAGTGGTATAACAAAAACCCAGCAATGTATGACATTTAAAAAAAAAACAAAAAACTTGAGTTTGAAACATTCAAATATATTACACACCTGTTTGGGATGGCCCACCTGGGAGTCTGGCAACCTCCACTTACAACACACTGGATCTGAAGAATGACTCAAAAGCCCCTCCCAAAAAACTGGATGAACATAATGCAGAAACATACTTGCAAATACTTTAACATTCACTATATACAGACAAACGTGGCTTTTGCTGGCCCGTCACCACGGTGACCATAATAAGGGGGAGAAGGGAAGGGGTCCGTTGCGAGAGCCCAGCTGTCCTGTACATGCAGTGGAGAGATTCCAAGTACTTAAAGGGGAACGGGGCGGGCTCAAATGCCTATAGACAGCAGCGCCGGACATCACTAAAAGCTACAGTCATACAACATGGATTATAGTAATTTGACTGTCTCCGTTTAATGTTTAGGTCAACAAAAGAATAAAATAAAATCCCCAGGAGCACCTTCAACTAACACTGACAAAGGAGAAAACCGTTTATGTACAAATGCACAGTCTTTACTTCTCAGTCCCTCCTGCTGCAGGATCCACACACACACAGACACACACACACACACGCACGCAGGGGTTTCTGGGAAGAGAGGACCTTCCCCCCCACGTTTCTCCTCTCTGCTAACAATGGAAGTGTTGGTGTGAAACTGCTGGACCTCCTGTTCAGTAACGGCCAAATAAAACATATATTTATATATATATTCATCAAACTAAAATAAAAACACGATCAGTGCAACATCGTAGGCAGACAAAAAGACAACAAATAAGACTTTACAGCTTTAAAAAGAGAAACATCTGGAATGAGGCTTTCCTGTAAACTTCTTAATTCCTCTTCTGTTTCTATGAATAAATACACTCACCGTACCTGTTTTGTTTTCTAGTTATCCACTTTCATGTAAGCTACCCCTCTTTAAAATGCTCTCTTCCTTATAGAAAAAAAATTAAAAAATCCTACTCAGCTAAAATGATGTGAAATGTAAAAACGATGGCGCTAGAACATAGTTAATTTCTCTATAAATAGTTTTAAAATAAATAGACCTGTATCACATTGTCTGGAGGATATCTGTGGTCAGCGTGGTCACTGCTGAGGGAGTCTCAGTTCTACTTGGCCGCTGCACAGTTTCCAGGTTATTACAGTGGATGCAGCTTTATTTTAGCAGAAAGCGGTCGGGGTGGGGGAAAAGAAAAAAAAAAAAGTGGGATTCCTCAAACAGTTCCCTCCTGAAATCCCAACACTTTTCATCTGATAAGTTCGGCAAGTTCTTGTCGGCTCTGTTCGTTATTCAGCACGGTGCAAAAATCAAGACCTTTAAAAAGACATTCCCTTATTCCTATCAAACCGAGAGTCGATTCATGTTTCATTTCCCTAAAAATGGCTCCTTTATGCTTCCCTGGCAACAATTTAGCACAGCCAAACCGAAACATTCCCGATCCAATCATCATTCGAAACATCAGACACACAACAAAAACGGGATATGAAGTACGGGGAGGGCAGAAAGGACAATGCTGCCTCATCACCGAGTTTCAAGTCTCTGGGACAGACAAACGAGCTTTTATTTTAGAACTTTCCCCGCTCCGCTTGTGTTTGGCAGCAACACACTGTCCAAAAGGCCCAGGAGAGAAGGTGGGATCGGGGGGGTAAGTAGTAGTAGTAGTAGTAGTGAAAAAGGGCAGGGGTGATGATGATGCCCCATAACTGCATGCTTGTCTTGTCTAATTCTTCAGTCTTAAATCGGCAAAGGAGAGGTGGTCCGCAAAAACAAGAGAAAACCAAAATGAAGAAAACCGCTCCAGAGAACCGCATCGCTCAAAATTCCAGCGCCAAAGGGGGAGGGGGTAAATACTTCCAAAAAGCTTCGTTTTCCACTCTTCGCTTCCCTCCCAGACCCTCCGTTTTGTCTTCGTCCGCCACTTTCTTCTCTACACCAGCTGGTAGCCTGAGCCGGACGTCTGGTCGTAGTCTATTGTGTACTGCGTGGTCCAGTCCACAGTCACAGGCCGGATCAGGCCACAGCAGCGGATCTCGAAGAAATCTATGAGGTTTCGGATGCAGCCATGGCTAGAGGGGGGCACAAAGAGAATGTCGCAATGCCCTAGTTAGCTTAAGATAGAACAGAATAATCAGCATGCAGCTGGAAAACGGTATTAGAGCAGTTGCTAAAAACTAAATGGAAGCGGCACAACAACTGAACCCTGCGGCACACCTCTCCAGATGATACTTACTTGAAGGGGCTCTCGATGGATGTGGCTGTAACCTTAAAGTGCTTGTATCTGCGAGCGTTCATCCGCTCGTTTGTGGTGATTCCAAGAGCCGCGATCTAAAGTCCACAGAGACATGGTCAGCTGACATTCCAGACAAACACCAAACCGTGTCCCCTGCCTTCCACCCATTTTCATCTTGATGAAGCTGTACCTGGTAGAGCTGACACATGATGAGCACAGCCACCCACATGAAGTGGAAGATGCTGTTGAGGAACATCCAGAAGATCCAAGGCGAGCAAGAGGCAATCTGGGTCAGATAGAGCCAGAAGCCGTCCTTGGCGTAACTGGTGGCGCAGTGCATCTTCCAGTCTGGTGGGCAGAATCAGAAAGACGGGAGTTAGAAAGACGTTTGAAATTAGGAAAAGATATAGATAAAACAAAAAAGTGTGCAGAGCTTACAGGAGATGCAGCCATATATCATCCAGCAGATCATACAAAGCAGAAAGAAGAGATAGCCCATGAAGTAGCGGTGATTCCCACTTCCTGTAAAGGACAAAATATTTGATTTTATTTATCTATATGTTTATTGATAGTTTATTACTCCTACGGTACAAGTCGGTGCGGTTTGGTATGCTATATCGTCCATGTCCCTTAAAGTAGTGACCAATTACACCACACCATTGCTGGTCCACCTTTAGTTGTAGGTCAATAGGATGATGGTACGGAAAGGTTAGAGTGGAACTACTGGTGTCACTCAACACTGTCCATTGAGTGAGAGTCCAAATGTTTATGGAAACAATTTTCTGACTATGCCAAACCATAAATTACCATACCGAACTGATTGTTGCTGCACAGCGCAATGGAAACGAGACACAAGTATTGACGTTTTTCTCAATTTAAATCGTTCTCAAGGAGTCACGGACATACAATTCACATCAGATGTCAGCTACTAACTCAAGTAATTCACAGATACAAGGAAATCAAAGAATTTCGCAGATGAAGATATGGTTTAAGAATTTTAATTACAGGAAGTAATAATACTATTTATAGAACAGGATTGTTTCTGACCAGTGTCAATATCATTGTTCCAAAATTGCAAGCAACTACTTAAACCACAATTAGTGGTTTTTAATAATATTCGATGATCCCACAAGGTGAGGCGAGTGTAACACATGATGTTGTATTATATCTCTGAAGAAGTTTTAAAGCAGACTGTCAGAGGTTAAGATTACACAGATGGACCTTCTGTTTGTTCAGACAGTTTCCTCACTTTTAAACCATCATCCTGACCACAAGGTTCGAAAAAGGAAGTGTTCAAAGGCCCCCCTGCATAACTTCCTTCCACTATGGTCTCCAATCTGTTTTACAGACAACAATGACTCAAGTTTGCTTGTTTTTCCCTCCATTCTCCACATTGTTGGGTTCCTGTGGTCAATTGTAACCAGTTTTCCCTTTTCCAGGATGTTTGCTTCAACCCACCAGGGCCTGATGGAATACCATGAATGTTTAGATGCACGCCGGGTCTTAAAGAGTTAAGATGCTTACATCAGCTTCTCAATCTTGGAGGCTAAACAAATCCTTATAACCGACTTACCCACACAGTTCCCCACCCAGGGACAGTGGTGGTCAAACTTTGCGATGCAGCGGTTGCACACGGCACAGTGTTTGGACCGGATGGGCTTCCGTATCTGGAAGAAAAACAGAGCCAGATGAGCTCTGCTTTCTGCAGACAACTGCAGGACATAACAGCTTTCAAGGAGGAGCTTACCAAGCAGGTGCTGCAGAATATGCTTAGATCCAAGCTGCCTGTCTCGGCTAACTCCACAATTGTCTGAAGAAGAAGAAGAAAAATTGAACAGGAAATATTTACTCTATGGTCTACTCTACACTATACATTAGCAAGGATCACATTATGTTCTTGGACAAGGGAGAGGTACAAATCAGAATATTGTCACCAATCTCTTTAGCATCTTATATAAGCAATTAGCAGTGTGTGCATCTGCAAGACTTTAAAGCCTCATTTCAATTCTGGATTGTCAAATGGCCGCCAACATTTCTAAATCAACCATGTTCCATTACAGGCAGGCAGAAAGCCACACAGGCCAAAACAATGCAAGATGCAAGACTGCAGTACTTTATTTAGACTTCCTGTTATCTAGTATCTTGGGTTCTCTTGTAGCCTACATGAACTGTGTGGGGCTTTGTAGTCTCCAAACGAGGGTAAATTTTGCTTTCCTCATTCACAGGATGTAGAATCTGGGGCCTGGTAGGAGACAGAGACCCTTCTTTCCTCTAACACTTTGTGATAATGAGGGACAAAGAGGCCTAAAGCAGCAGGACAGAAAATCTGAAACATTATGTAACGCTGCAATGCAACACAGAGAGAAACATCAGCCAAGACTGTAATTCAAACTATAGCAGAGAGATTAGTGTTATATAATCACACAGTGATTATGAAGCTGGAAGGGAGGGATACCTTTTTCTTCTGCTCCTCTGACGCCTTAATGATTCCAGGATCAGATTTCCAGGATTTGCCAAAGTTGTAGAACAAAGCCAGCGTGTTGACCAGGAACGGCATGTGGACCGTGGCAAATGGAAGGTGTGCAGAGGGGTCAAGGCAGATACTGATAATATGGCTTTATTTGTTTTTTTAAAATTCTCTATGATTTTTACAGTGATCTGACTCATGACAACACCGAGCTACTAATTTAAAACCGACTGGAGTCGTTTTACAATGGTCACTTTTTATTCGTTTCTCTTGACTGAAGAGAACCGAAAATACACTGTACTGTGACTTTAAAACTTAAGAACGTACTGAAGTGTGATATTTGTGCTCCATTACACCCATAACTATGACCGTTTTGTTTCCTTTGTATTCAAAACTACGACCTCTATGTAAAAACCTGCAGCATTATTTTACTTTCATTTTTAAAGTCATTAGAAAGGCGGCAGCATCAAGAAGCCAAAGAAAACTAGAAACTGGTTTTAACCAAGAAAAGTTGGTTAAAAAATTCTTTTGCGAGTAAAACTTGCAGCATATATTCTTTTTCTTTCATGTTTTGTGATTCTTAAAAAAAAAAACCTGATTCGGCAGGTCAGACCTCAAAGAAAAGAGGAAATCGGTATAGACTGGGAAAAAAGTCGCTACAAGGTACAATGCTAGTTTCTTGTTTATACCAAATTATAAAATGAAAGTTCATCTTCATAGGAAAATAAGCTCATTAGTAACAATCTGAACTTGCTTTTGCTGCCAACAATGGCCTTTAACTATTGTTAAAGGTTTATTTTAACAATGAAAAAAGTAATGATTCTAATGGAAATGCAGTTAACTGTTTCTCAATAGCATTCTGAACTGCGTGGGGATGTTCAATGAAAACCAGGGGTGCACTGATAAATGCATGTGGAGACACTGCAGACACTGATGTATCCTGCACCAGCTCACCCCAACTTCCTTCCAAGAATTCATTTAGAAGCTATAAATCATGACTCGTCCCACTCAGGAAGAGAAACTTCTCCAGCTTCATCAGCAGCTGGGATTTGTTTGCACAAGCTAGGATATGAAGTGATCCATGCCTGCGTGTGACGCAGTCAGGGCAGCCAGTCACTGACGTTACTCTAACCATGGTGAAGGAAGGATGATCTCTGCACTATTTGCTGTAACTGATTTGACGGTGAGTCAGCGGCAGGAAACACTCCAGACAACGCCTTTGAATGACAGACTTCTAAAGAAACATGCAGATGTGCAAATTGAATCAGAATTATGAATCAATGATTCATATAAAACCAAGAGATTCATGTAACGCTGAGGAGCTTAATGTTATAAGGATGTGTCACCACCTTAATGTTGTGAAAGAAGGCCCAAACTCATCACCTTCATATTAAAACATCCAGTTTGAGCAAAATTTGATTAGCCAAAGACTTTCTGGAGAAAAGTTTTATCACCTGTTGAGATAAAAATTAGCCTATGAGGCTTACATGGCTAAATGAAAAATCTGTAGAATTTTTGCATCTGATTAAAAAGCAGATTTTTCCATGGCCTCCTTTTTTGTTTTGTGCAGAAAAACATCTGGATGACTACTTTAGGGGGAGATAACTACTAAATTAACGCCTGCTGAAGCTCACATGGTTATTTCTTATTATGTCTACACTCTAGTTAAAGGTTGACAAAATGATCTAGAACGTGATGTATGCATCAGCTAGTTTCTTTATGTGACTGAACAGTGCGATATGCTAAGTGTTAATCTTTCTGCAAGTAGCTGCAAGCTAACACTGAAGCCAGCAAGAACGAACGGAACTGAAAGTCTGGGTTTAATAGGAACTAATTTCCACATGACTAATGATCCATGTGCGATCACTACGCCATGATTGACTTTCTCTCTTTACAGATGACTGCACGTGTGCAAACATGTCTGCTCAAGAGCATTTAAGCAACTGTAATGGATGTAATGTTAATGCACCGTTGGCATTGCAAACATTCGGTTTTCTTCTTAGCTGAGCTCAGGTCAACAGAGCAGTCAGCTCCCTCCCACATTACAGAAGCAATGAGGTGTGAAATGAATGTTTCCCACAGCAATGATACCCTTATCTCACCTGGTGTAATTAGAAGCTAGTGAGCAGAAAGGTTAAAACGCGAGTACCGGTCTGCTGCGGCCGGTTGCCGTGAGAACCAAACACGTGCTGCGCCCGGAGCGCCAGTGTCAGGGTGGAAGGATATCATTCCAGAACCAGTAAAACCAGGTGGAGTACATCCAGAACTTGGTCGCCAGGTAGATTCCCAGAGGCAGAGCGCTGTGCATGGAGTGGTCAAAGAAAGCCCTGCAGAGGGAGGGGGAGGAGGAATGGTTGCCGTTAGCAGCAGCTTAGCCGCGATTGCACCAGAGCATGTTGGAGTTTTCTAAGTTTTTCACTGCCAAGTATGTGCATGCACACAGTAAGGATGATAAAAGGTTCCTTTATGCTCCTAAAAAGTTAACTTTAACTAAACAAGGGAAAGTGTGGAATCTATTCTTATTTTTCTAAGCTGGGACGTACTTGGAGAGGAACTGCACGGCGACCCAGACGCCAGCGTACATGATGCCCTTGATCAGCCAAGAGTCGACGTCCAGGTCAGCGATGAAACCCACCAGCCAGATGACGACGAATGGAGTTCCCAGCATCACTTTCTGTCTGAACTCCTTATTTACAAAGGAAAACACAAAAATTTTAAAAATGCATACATAACTCAAAAATATAAAAATATAAACTACGTTAGAAAATAAAAGTATCAATGTTAATGAGTTTGTTTTCAGCCTGACAGCAACGTCCAGCAATGTTGGCCACAAATGAGCTGAGACACGTCCTGACTTTACCATATAAATATGAACTGAAGGCAACTAAAAGACTCTTTTAAAGATAAAAAGCTGCTTTAAACAGTAAAGTCAGCATACAGTCTTCTTATCTATTGCATGAGTACAAGGTGAGTCTAGATCTTAGCAATGAAAATGCAGTAAACAGAAAAAACTGGAGATATCTGCAGCCTTTCTACCTGACCTCTGTGACCACCGCATAGTAACACTGGTTTCTCTAACTGTGATTGGCTGATATTTGCGTGTGAAATCGAACTCATCTACTTCTGCAAAGGTCTGAAAATCTATCACTCTGACAAAAACCAGAATCGCCAGGTCAGATTTTAAACATATTTTCAAAAAAATCTGTTTTTGGCCACAATAAATTACAGTAGTAATACTTAGAGATCCACCGATGAACTAGAATAAAACTGAAATCGGACAGTTTTCTGTGTTTCTTTTTCTGTTCATTAAATAAAAATAAAAAACACTTTGGTCTATAGAAAAATCAGCTAATTCCTTGTAGTTTGATGCATTCTTTTTAGTTTAATTCAATAAAAAAATCAAACAAAAACAGTTAGGCTCTTAACAAACTAGTCCAAAACACAAACTCTTTTTAATCAGACTTTTTGAGTTTCCATTATTATCAATAACATACCACAGAACAACATTTCTCCAGAATACACAGAAGTTGCTGTTCTACAACAATACACTGCTCTATAACAACTAAATATGACGGGAACATTCAGCAGTCTCAACCTGGAATTATTTGTAAAGACATAAAAGAAATTGAATGAATAAGTTCTGGGACCATCTGATAACTACAGTAATGTGAATGTAGATAAAAGCCAGGCGTGTTGCAGGAATCTAAAACTACTATAGCAAATCTATGCAGACAATGGAAAGCAAGCTAATTTACTTTCATGAGCTAACATCCCAACAGGTAAGCAGGGAGACAACAAATCATTTCAGGAGAATTAATAAAGATAATAGTTGAACCTTTGAGACAGTCCGGAGTGTGTTTTGGCTCGTCCGCCCACTCATGTTAAGCTTAATGATCAAATGTCAAATTCAGGCATGTTTAAACGCTGCTATGGGATTTGCTACTTAATGAAACAATTGGAAGGAACCACCCAAGGTTATCCGAACAAAGACAACAGACTGGGACACTCCTGGCTGTTCTATCCTGATTTCCTTTAGAAGCCTTTTTGAAAGGAGATGTTTCTGGACAAGCAGCAGTCTGACCAGCCTGGGATGACAATAAATATCTCTGAATAAAGTTGGAAAGGTACATTCAGTCTGAGCATACCTCCAGCTGCCGTGTTCACTCTTAAACAGAGATTAGTGATGATTCTGATAAACTCAACAGCTACAATAAAATGTGTACCTTGTCCATCTTCAGTCTCTTCAGATATGATGGGCTGTCGTAACCTTTGGCCTGCCGCGCTTCCTGTAAGTGATTGATCATCCAGACATTCTTCCTTTGCTTGGCGAGGTCCAGAGGTGTTTCGCCCTGAAGGTTGGGGAAAGAGCAGTCAGTACAGAGCATGGCTCTGGTTTAGGGCTGAACGGTCCAGGAAAGGTCGTTATTCTGTCAAGCAAAGTATTTTTGCTCACAGCGATATATTATTACCTAAATATGAAAGGGGGGGGGGGTCATTTAAGTTCATGATTAGATATCAAAACTTGCCATTCCACACAGAGGGATATATTATAAGCATTTATTTCTGATTATTTTGACTATTGAGCTAATCGAAAACAACAAATTTAGTTTCTTACAAAATTTGAACTTTGCATTTAAAAAGAAAGTCTATGTAGGGAGGGCTTAACCAAAGTCTATACCTCAAGAATCCTCCCCTGGTTCCTGAATAGCCTTCTGAGTCAGCAGCAATCCTGTTGTTTTCCACCGCACTTTTTCCTTCCACTAAACACCTCATTAAAAATCCATGGAATCCGACATTAGAATAACCTGCAGTCAGTTTCTGTGTTAAAAATCTTTTTTTTTTGTCTTTGAAACTAGTCTTATATTTTTATTTTCTCAGAAAGTTAGGGTTTATATTAGCCAAAATATATCAGAGCATAATGACTTTTTTCCATTTAATTCCTGAACTGAATGAATTTCTTGACGATTTTTACACTGACGGCTGTGTAAACGAAGGGGGAAAGCATCACCTTGATGTTCTGCGCGTCAACGTTAGCGTTGGCATCCAGCAGCAGGCTGATGACGGTGGTGTTACCGGCCAGCACGGCCCAGTGCAGCGCCGTGTTCTTGTGATACTTGTCGCCCAGATTGACCGACACGTTAAAGGTCAGCAGCAGTCGGGTGGGGTCGACGCTGGAATGAAGGGAAGAGAATAGGGTCAAAAATAGAAGAGGTCCTATCTGATAAAGATGGTCATCTACGTAGAGCTTTCAGAAAACTACAAGTGTTGTAGCTTGTCTGGGCTTTTATGTAACAAATTTTATGATTTTTTTTTTTTACGTTCCGAATGGTTTCCCCACTATGATAATGTACAGTAATGTAACAAAAACACGCTACTCAATCAATCAATCAAATTTTATTTGTATAGCACATTTCAGCAGCAAGGCATTTCAAGGTGCTTTACAAAATTAAAGAACAGAATGTACAAACATACACACCTGTGTGTCCTGTAAGCTGCCCACATGAGAGGAGTCATGCCGTTCTGATCCATCATATCCACATCCTGGCACAAAACAGAAAAAGAATCATAGGATCACTGGAAGAGGATGCAGAATAACAGGCTAAAAAGTGAAGCAATGGGCGCCCCCTAATGGAGAATACTGGTAAAAAAAATGTTTTTTTTAAAAATACTTTTTTATTTCTTTCCACACCTGAAAATAAAATATGCATTATATTTTTTACAAGATTACTTCAAATAACATCCGTGTCTGGCTTCATATTTAAGAGGAAAACCATCTAAT
The DNA here is from genome assembly GCF_001443285.1 of Poecilia latipinna. Classification (NCBI taxonomy): domain Eukaryota; kingdom Metazoa; phylum Chordata; class Actinopteri; order Cyprinodontiformes; family Poeciliidae; genus Poecilia; species Poecilia latipinna. The sequence goes on along the minus strand of NW_015113164.1, from coordinate 269,648 downwards.
GACCATTATGTGATAGATTGTTAAACCACTGATTAATTTATTATAAAGATGCAGCAACCTGTTTTTCATCATCCCTTATTTGCAGTTGCACAAGAGGCGACATCACACTGTGAGGTTTGTATTTCTCATGGTCTGATGTAAAAACAGAGTTCAGCTATTACTTTTAAAATAAGGAAAACACAGAGTGGACATTTTAAACCAGGGTTTAAAATGGGCTTTTTAATAGCTAATATTAGCATTAGCATTGTTAGCATTATTAGGAGCAGTTTCTGCATATTTTTCAGCTGCATATCCTACTTCAGAATGTTTCAAACTGCCTGTTATTTACTGCACTCTGGCATTCTGAATTATCACTTTTGTAGATAATATTTTTCCTTTAAATAGACCAAAATGTAAAAGAAGATAAATCTGCATTCATTTTATTAGTTTACACTAAAATGAACCATTTTCTTTACTCAGTATCAGGAGTGTTCTTGCCAGCAGCATCTTTGCTTGTTGTGCTTATGTACGGTGCAATTGCTAATTGGAACACAGTTGTTTTGAAGAGTGTGTGATGGGTCAATCACTGATCATGAAATCAGTCAGATTGGTAAGTAGTTGGTTCTTTGTTCTTCCTACCTGTCCTTTGGCAATGAGGTATGCCACAATAGAAGTGTGGCCGAACTGGGCAGCCAGATGAACACAACTACAACCTTCCCCATCGATCAAAGATGGGTCTGCGCCATACTTCATGAGCTGCACCACCATGGAGAGATGGCCTTGTCTGTAGAAGAGGAGTACAAGACTTTAAAACACATACAGATAATTCTTCTACACCACCCACTGATTGGGGGACAGAAAGATATCACATGCTTGCGACCAGCATGCGACAAACTAGTGCATCACAGTTGTTATGGCACAAGGACGATGCAACTTTAGGAATTTGGGTTTAACCCTGTTTGCCCAGTAAGAGTAAAACTGGTGGTGGAAAAGCGCTATGATACACCGGACCATTAAATAGTGCACAACCATAGTGCCGTACCACTCAGTGGAGGATTACTGAGGTTTGCTGGGTTTACACAAGTTTCACTGACTCAAATGTAAGATTTCTTAAGTCCATTAGGAATTAAATTTAAGATCTATATCATGACAGAGACATAAAACAGAAATACTGAACAACATTGAAATTATTAGAGTACTTTTGTGGCTCTTGGCAGCAGTTTTGTTCTTCTTGCATAGCATATGTCTTTCTAGCTAGCAAGCAAACAGTTTGTTGCGTGATTGAAAAGTCCCACAAGAAAAAAACACGACAAAAATTCAAGACCTGTGGTTAGTGTATTTAAGGCCAACTTACATTTTTCTTTAATGCATTTAAGACATTTTAAGGCCTTAATTTTAGATGAATTAATTTAAGACTTTAAATAACTAAAAAAAAAAAAAAAAAAAAAAAAAAAAAAGAAAAAAAAAAAATTTTCAATAAAATTAAGGAGGGGTTTACTAAAATCCATCCCCTCTTGGTT
>NW_015113164.1:244186-265142 GCF_001443285.1 Poecilia latipinna | reverse complement strand
AAATTTTTAGGGCTTTTTTTTTTAAAAATATATTTTAAAATTTTAAAAAAAAAAAAAAAAAAAAAAAAAAAAAAAAGAAGAAAAAGAAGAAGTTCCTGAACAGTTGCTAGGGGCTTCTGAAAGGTCACCGACAGCTGGTGTTGGTGGCAGGGGGGTGAAACCGGACCCCTCCGTGTCTAAAGTAGTGATAGTGCAGATGTCTGCTGTTGAATGGATCCATCAATAATTCAGGAAGAGGGAATGCAATGCCACCTGTGTGCTTTGGGTGCAACTCGTGTGACCTTCCACACAACGTGGAGTCAGTGTATAATACGGGAAGAAATGAGGAAGGAAGTGATTTTAGTGCATGAAGATATGGTTTTATAGTCTTAACAATGAAGAAAACAAGTCCAAAATGTATGATTTAGAAACTGACATCAAGAAGATGGACACATTTCTATACAAGGAAATTAAGTGTTGGATCAAAAGGCACATATTTTATAGGTATTCTTCAACTTCATGAAAAGGGTAATATAATGAACATAAATACTTCAGACACCAACTTTTACTACTACGTGTTGGAAAACATTAACCTTAAAGGGCAGCACTGCTGAACCGGTTTAACCCTGTTAGCAGTGTTGAGGTATTCCAAGGCTTTAACTGTTCTTTTTCCATAACCAATACAATTTGCTGTTAAAAATCATTTTAACAGGATGCCAGAGGATATGTTGCGTTGACCACACTATTCTCAAAGCATGCAGGAACAAAGTGCTGGTTCTTCCCTTACATCAGGGGTCAGCAACCTTTCAAAGAGCCCTTTTTATGCTAGCACAATAAAATACATTATATCTAGAACCACAAAACCATCTTAACCCTCTAGAAAAATGATTGTGATTTGTTTTCATCTAGATAAGAAGTTGAGTCCTAGAAAACACAGAGTGGAGAACCCGAAGCTGCCTGTTTGTTTGGGCTGACCTCATCAGTTTGACAATCTAGAAACTACTTCTACTATCCAAATAATAACCGGGGTTAAGAAATAAGTGGAATAATGGCGTTAAATGATAAATAATTTTGTTTTGCTCCTCTTTGTGAATTAGCTCAACCTCAGTCAAACTGGATGGGATTTATTAAGTACAGGAGACTCAACCACAAAAAGTACATTTCAGTTTTAAGACGTATGAATCACAGTACAACTCTTTGGTTCTTAAATATCCATTTTCTTGTCCTGCTACAGTAAAAGTGAAATCCAGTGTGTTTAAACTTGATCAGATGAAGTGATTTAATGCAGACAGGTCAGATCAGGGAGATGTGTGTCACCTTGTGGCCCAATGCAAAGGTGTAGAGTTGAGGTCTCCGCCCAGCTGGTCAACTATGGCCCCCTTTGATATATAGTACCTGCACACAAACACAGCACACTGAGTGAAATATGACACTTTGTCTATTTTCCCATCTAATCAGTGTTTAAACTCTATAAACAGAGAAAGCAGCTTGTTTCCTCTCACAGGAAATTACACCCATGCTTCTGCATCCACAAGATGTTCTGCTCCGACTTACTTCACCAAGTCTATCCTGTTGTTGATGGCGGCCCAGTGGAGGAGCGTTACGTTTTCTTTGTCTGGCTGCCGAACGTCAAAGCCCGCCTCCACCAGCTCTCTGCAGCGCTCGAAGATGCCGTACCTGCAGCACAAGCAGGAGCGCGATCAGACACTAGCTGGGTTTCCACTGACTATAGAATTGCGCAATTTGACATTTTGAAAACAAATTTGCTTTATGGAAACAAGGCAATTTGAAAAGAAAAAAAAAAATAATAAAATTTCAATAAAATGTTTTGGCGCTGGAATGAGGTGGTTTGTTTGGCCCAAGTAACTGCTTTACTTCACAAAACTGGAATGGAAACACTTCTTATGCATCACATGAGTCACATGATCAACAACGGGAAGCTACTGACATAAACTACAAAGAAAAATACAACAGGAAGTAGCTGCGAGATCATGGTCTGGCATGTTTTTTAATGACGTATTGCATGAACAAAGTTATTCACAAGTGATTTTGTTTTTTAATGGAAACACCACAATTTCAAAGCTGTTTTTTTTCCAACACTCATGGAATATTGACAAAGTTTCGTGCACTTTTGTAATATGATCAGGTTAAATTCAAATTCATTCATGTGGATAAACCCCACAAGACATTCTGGAAAGTGGTACCTTCGACTAAGAACAAAACAGTTTGTCATTGTCCTAATAACTTCTCATAAAAACATTCAGTTTCTTCAGTAACGACTACCCTCATTAAGCCACTCGTTAGTGAGAAAGGAGCGGCTTAATGAGTCAATTTCCACTGACACAGACAAATCTTGCGCTCACTGTGTGGCTTTGACGATATCCCAGGTGCTGTAGTCGTCCACATGGTTTTTCCGGCTGACGTTCTCGGTGTAGCCGTGATTGTAGTGACTCTGGGGTTTGATTTCCTGGGAGATCGCAGGAAAAGAAAGGAAAGGAAAAGAAAAGCCGGGTTAGGCTGCAACAGAATCATGGAGGAGACTGTTGACTGGACCGTATGCTTAGAAGAAGAGAAGCCACAAAATGTCATTGCTAACGAAGCTGGTTGTGGTGTATCGAAGGATATTCAAAGAAAGTTGAGTGGAAGGAAAAGTCGCACCATCAACAGGGATAACCACAGGCTTGAGAATTTTGCTGAGTTAGCGAACACAAAATCAAAAACAATGAAAACAATGCAAAGAAAAACCACAACTGAAGCCATAAATAAAATGGATTGTCATCTCTCTCTAAACAAAACTACCCTTCAAAAAATATGAATCATCAGAATGGAAATGATTGAGCTCATTTTAATTTATCACACGATTAATTGCTCATTGTGACGGGCTTATTCTAGAATTGCATAAAATGGCTTAAATAAAAACTTTTAAATATGGAAAATGAGGAATGATCCAGTTTTTTAAATCCAAATAATCTACAGAATAATCTATAGATTAATCAATATCGACAATAATCTTTAGTTCCAGCCCTACTTTTAAGCGTGCCTCTGGTTTTTATTTGCGACTCTAAGCCTTCCAACTCATCTGGAGACTCAGTTAAGGGGAACAAATGTCTTTCTGCTTTCTCTGAGCTTCTGGAGCAGAAAGAATCTGTTTTTGCTTTAGCGATTATTATTCAGTCGCTTTCTTAGTTCCTCCCTTCCTGTAGAGAGAACCTCTAAGCTCTTTTTTTGATCCACCTTCTCCCCTCTGCCACCTGAAGAGCTGAGGATTGCATTTGTCGCCATGGTGATATCACCTGGGGGCATTTCTTTTTTCTTTTTTTACTTATTTTGAAGGTGTTACCTTACGTTACGTTCAGGTTGGTGCGTCGTCTTCAGGCTGGGCCTCTGCAGAGCAGCTCAGTGAGGCGTGAGGCTGCCGTTCCCCAGGAGGTCCGGCTCACATGTTTACGGCTAAATACGATTCCCACAATCATATATCACACTCATAGTTACTTCAGCACCAGCTGAAGATTCTCGCTGAACTTGGCTGCCTCCCGGCCATTGTTTAGCTGCTGCCGGCTGTGGCCATGGCTCACAATCCAATTCAGCCTGAAATTAGAGTCGTTTTAGGAGGCTAATTCAATACTGAAGAGCAGCTACAGCGCAGTGATTGGAGGGAGAGAGGGAGAGCGGATGATGAGGATGATTCATAGTAGAAGAATCAAGTGACTGAGCATCGGTCTGCCTTTGTTTTCATTTTATAACCAAACAAGCTAAAAGCTTTCTCACTCGCGTTTAAATTCTTTATAGAGTCGCGCCGCTCATAGCGGCGGCGTATTGGAGTGGCTGTGTTACGCTGGGGCAAAAGCAAGTGAGGTGGATTAGCAGCGGTTGCCAACAACGAATAATTTCAACCAGGATGTACTGCTGTGGCCTATTAGCATGCTAACAGTCTTTGATCAGAGGCCTCTGCAAATTAGTCACCACACTGACTGTTACTGGCCCACAGCATCACCGTCCACAGCGTTTTTTGAAGATACTTGTGTGATGCGAGTTATGACAACATGTCCTGTCCCTTTAGGATAAATAAAGTATTTTTGAGTAACTGAAGTCGATAAAGAATATGTTAGGTTGTTATGGTTCCTTTTAATTTTTCATGTGAGAATTAAACACCTTCTCAGACTCTAATTTTCAGAATTCTCCATCCGTTTTTTTTTTTGCGTATTTCTAAACTACAAAAATAAACATTGACAATGAATTTAACATGACTTTTTCTATGTAGATATGGACTTTAATATGAAATCTACAAAAACGGATGGATTTCCAGTTTTTCAGACTGAAAATCATTGATTTTGAGATGCTATGCGGATTAAAATACGCAACCAAAACATACAGGCATTTATAGTGTAGTTTTCAGTTATTCTGATTCATTTCTTATAAGAGTTGTGATTTATCATTGTTTCAATAAATTGCAGATAATGATGTATAAAACCCCACAAAACTGTCTGGATTGATAGTTTTACTATTCTCTCCATTGTTTGCCCAATCAATACCAATAAATTTAAAATTAATCTTTTAACAAATTACTTTGTGAAAACGTTGATATGGTTTTCTAACAGCGCAAGATAGGAAGCAACTCCCAACGAGGACAACATCCTGTCGTGTTCTTCCAATTACAGAACAAACATAATTACATCTCAGCTCCACAACGGCAGGCACTGCGTCTCATTCAACCTGCGTGACCCACCCGTCTCTTCTTCTATTGTTCTCCAGCTGCGTGGGAAGACAAGGATCAAGACGAGGAAACCTCCAGCTTCAGTCTCAAGTCTTTCTAAGCAAATATAGACAGGAAGGAATCCCAAACAATGGACAAATGCTTCTGTTCTTCTGTGTTTTACAAACGCATCCACCTAGAGCACGTTAAGAAAAAATAAACAAAAAACCAGACAACCTCCATCAAACGAGGCTAACGAAAAAACAAACAAACCCAAAAACAACAAATATTGGTATCAACCACAGAAAGCATGATCAGAGCACCTGTAATCTATACAGAAAATCTAAATCTATAGATATTCACATGGCTCTAAAATCCATAAAACCTTAACTGGAGCACGGCACAGCTACAAATAGTTTGTAAAATTGTGTTAAATCACAAATAGAAGCCATAACTAAAATAATTCCAGGCATCCAGTTTACAAAGTGCCAGAAATCCTCCATCTAAAGCCATCTTTACTGAGTAAATTGACCCATACGGCAGCATATGGCACGAACGACGAAATGCCACCGTGAATCATTTCCGGTGCTCGCTGTTGAAGGCGATACCAGGATCCAAACCGGGCCGCTCGGCCTGCTGGCCACAAACCAAGTAGTGAAACAGGACTGCTGCTGGAGGAGCATGCCAACTACCGCTGAAGAAAACTACAAACAGACACACGGTGGCTGAAATCCCTGCCAAGCAAAAAGAGCAAATAATAATCAGTGTACAGACAAAGTGATGAAACAGCACCGAGATTTGAGAATTAATACCGAGCTGATGTCAAATATATAAATAACCATTGAAATGTTGTGAGGAGCGAGACGGAGAATAATTTAAATTTACAACAATGTCTTTTTTTAATGTGTGCAATATTCGATAAGGGGCTTTGACCGTAAATGATCTGAATAAAGTAAGAAATTAATCTTGGTGTTGATCACTGGGTTTATTCAGAACAATTAGAACATTGTACTTGTTGTCAGGTTAAAAAAAAATGCATAAAATAAAGAAAATCAGAATTGGTCAAAATTAGTATCAGTAAGGACATTTTAATTATTTCAGAAATTCGATCATTTCTATGGTAAATAAAAGAAAACATATTCTGAAGATTCCTCAATGTAGATTTGAACCCAGCAGATTTTTTTTTTCATAACTGATGAAGGAAATGCATCAAAGTGTTTACTGATGGTTGATGATTTAATAGACCAAAAATAATGTTTGATAAATTTAATGTATAGGAAGAAAGAATTATGTAAATCCAGTTATTTTTGTCCTCAGACTTTATGTCAAAAGCAGGAAAACAATGTTTTGGGTTGTTTCTGATCTGCAGTGCTCTGCAAATATTAAAAGTCCTAGTAAGGAAAAGTGGTATACCACATCACATTTATTCATCTCACACAATGACATATTTCCACCATACCTCTTCCTTCCACTCAACTTTACATTTATAAGATTAAATGTTGTTATCTTGGATTAAATAGAGACGGTTTTTGATGTATATTTTTTGTAAATATTTAAAAAAACATAAAAGTATCTAATTTGGGTGAATAGCATTTTTTTATTTTTAAGTGTTTGGGTCTCAGTCGGTGATCCAAAAGCCAAAAATATCAATTGTTTTACAGTAATTGTTCTGGGAATAAATGTTAATGCCCTTTATTTTGATGATTTTTATCTTTTAGATTACTAGACAGAAAAATGTTTGGCAATTTAAACATATTTGGTTTCTTCTTTTTCCCCAAAATTTCATACTTCATGAAGCCTGAGGAACTGAATTGTGGATGGTTTTTATTAGGTGATCAACACTAATACAACACAATATTGATTTTTTTTTTGAAACTACAAGAATTAATAACCTTTTTAATGACAATTTAACTTGAAGAAATGAACCTGTAAACATTGTTGTTAATCATATTCGCCCTTTCACCAGAACAGTGTTCTCTGCTGGCTGAGGATGCTTCTCAACAGCACTACAAAGCAAAACGCTTCAACAAAGCTGCATATTCTACAGATTTCAATCCACCTTTGCGTCCATGGACTGTGATGGAAAATCATCTAAGATCAAAGGAGGCCAAACCTCATAGCTTAACGCTATTCCATAGCTTTAAATGGTCTGGGCAGAAAAGGGAATGTTAAACATGTGGCCATAATGCAAAGTCTGATTATATATACGCACTTGTTTGTAAATTGAAAATTTTAGCACGCGCGACAGAAACAGACATATTCACAACAGTGTTATCCGAAAGAATAAGTGCTTGTTTCCAGAAATATTAAAATATATTAGTTGTTGCCTAGCAAGGCATTTTGTATTCCTTTTCCAGCATGTTTAGCCTATCATGTTTTTACCTAGTCGCTTTGTAGACTACTGTTCAGTTGACATTCATTTCCATATCCCAACCAGCGATACAAGCAGCAGCCAGGGCTGTCACTTTAGCCACAAAGCTAACCTCCTATGACAGGAAGGATTAACCCTTAACGTTTTCCGTCGCTTCCTTTATTGTTCGGCCTCGCTCGGGACACACAAACACATAGTTTCTCTATTACCAACAACATTTCTCAACGTTAACATCCACACCAACATCTGCCCAGCGGTTACTGGCTGGCCAGCAAGAGGAGGGGGCTAGCGTTAGCGGTTAGCATCGCTAGGCTAGCTGGCTGACACCCCCCTCACCCGCCTCCATCGGTGGTAATGCAGGGGGCATTCGGAGTTTCCAACAAAGACCCACAAAAACAGCGAGCCGCACCGAGCCAAACCGGCAGAACCCGTTTTGGGTGTGTTCATAGCGCCGTGCAAAGGCGTGGAGCTCCCGGAGCTTACCTCGGGATGGAGTATAGGGACGCAGCCAGCTTCTTTCTCATATTCCTCCATAGCGTCGGCCATCTTGGTGGTGACAGTCGCTGAGCATTGTGGGAAACAAGAAGCTGCGTAGGGGGGGAAATCAAACAGAGGGGGGGCTGTCAATAAGATATCCAGAAACTGCTATTGATTTTAAGGGGCCTCAATTCTGAACATGATACACCCCCATCCACCTCAGTTTAAGTTAAAGGGGAAGTTTTGATATTTCAAAAGGATATTCTGTTAAAAAAATTTCAGCAATGGTTCCTTTACCTGTGGTAGAGAGATGTAGATGTCACACTGGGTTTGTAGAAGCTTAAATAAACCATTAGATGCTAACAGCTAGTTAGACCCTTTCTGTTTTAGCTGTTTTGTTTTAAAATTTGAGGCAACTGAAATTGAAAATGTTCATTTCCTTGTTATGAGACGCTAATAGAGCAACCTGGATGTCATAGAGGAAAGAAAGATATCCAGAAACTGCTACTGATGCAACACTACAAAGTGCATTTTTGTTGTTGTTGTTGTTGCAGCTAAGGCTGCACAGTTAATTTCCATTTTGGATTTTAATACAGGCCTCGGGTCTCTCCACATTGCATTTTCTACACATTGCATGTACTAGTTATGTCCATGTTAATGTATGAAGAGAAAATTATCATTTGCTCCACATTTGGTCGTTGGCATTTAGTTACATTACAACATTTCTGTAATAAAATAAGAAAACACTGTAAATATTTATTCAGTAAGTTCAATAAGTGAGGAGCATTTACTAAGTGGCAGTTCTTACACGACTCCTTCTGGTTCCCTCCAACCAATCAAAATGCAGGAACTTATGTTAAACTCTGTGTTGGAATAAAACACAGTGCCTTTGCATTTTGCATGTATCTTCATCTAGTGGTTGTGTCCTTGAGATGCTGCCTTGGGCCACATAGCTCATGTCGAAAACTGCTGCTGCATTTACTACAGAGTATACTTCATAAAAAGACACAAGAACAGCATCTGGATCTTTATATTCAGTTTTGGAGTTCTAGCAGTGTACAACTGATTAAATCTTTAACAAACATGCAACTATACATCCATGAATATGTTCATGGAAAGTGACTTTTCACCCATTTTGATTTTTTTTTTTTTCAGATATAAAATTGACAATGACATGTCATTCTATAGGTAACAAATTGAACAGGCTAGAGACATATTGGAACACAAATAAACTGATAATCTCGGTCAAACAAAAAAAAAAATTACAAGTCTCATAGAATACCTTGAGATTGTTTTAGCTTCTCTGTGCTCGGAAGCATCTGGGATAGATCGTATTACAGAGGAATCAGTATTTTTTATGCTTTCTGGAAGAAACATGCACTGTGTGCTCTTGATCGTAGCCAATAGGATCATCCAGGCTGCTGGCAACTAATTTAAAAGCTTGGCTCCTGGATGGTATGAAATTTAGTGGTTCTTATAATAGATATGGTGAGATATGTGCACAACTTGTGCTGCCTCTATGTTAGAGTGACATGATACACAATCAGAGATATTAAACTTTACAAAAACATACCTGAGATCAAAGATGACCTCTGTACTGCTCTGACATTAGAAACTAGATTTGACCACATGTAGTTTAACTAGGATTGTTTGTTTTGTAAAGTACCTTAACGTTGAATAAACTAAATTATTTTAACTTGTTTTCAGTGTGTCATAAAAAAATATAGATGGGTAAAACATTAGGCATATATAGAAAATAGTTTTAAAAAAATCGTGTCATATATTTCGAATGTCAAGATAAGGGCTGCAGTTTCATATTTCTGCCCCTAGATGGCCACCACGAACAGTTTTAATCAGGGGAAAAGCAATACCTGCAGCGGCCTCGAGATGTCCTCATTTACCAAATTATGAGCAGCACCTCTCCCTTGAAGTGGTTGGGCATATTAAAAATGTCAGATCTTACTTTATTTTACAAGTCAAAGAAAAAATAAAAAACGATTCCTAAGATTATACCTCGATAATTCATGTTATTTAATTAATCTGAACCTGAATGTACCAAAATTATTATGCAATAATCGTTTATTTCCCCAAACCTAAAGCACATACACAGCCAAATATAAATGTGACCCAGTTGTTTTTGTACCTTTTATATTTAAATAAATAAGTGTTTATTTATTTATTTGGGGTAACATAAGACATATTTATTTAGCGCAAGGCAATTATTATCAGCTGGAAAATAAAAAAAACTATCTTAACTGTGTCCATGCTGAGCGACGTGACAGCGCACATGAACGATCACGTGTGTGGTTTGTTCTGCCAGGGAAATCAGACGATCGCCGAGAACAAGGGAGGGATATTTCGCCTTGCTCTGCTAAATTTCAACATAATGACACACACGGATGGGTGGGTACCCTTCAAAATAAAGTCCGTCTGCCTTATTATTGAAAAGAATACTGCGTTTACAATTTACACAGTTTTACAAGGATTCATACAGCCTTTGAGATAATCAAATACTGGAGAGTCTTCCTGTCGACACCATCACTCACAACTCTTGGATGTGAGTGACACTTGGATGATACAACATTTATTTCCCCTTTGAAATAAAGTATTTTTGAATTGAACGGAATTTGAATTGAATGTAAGAGAGAAAACTAAAGGTTATCAAGTCCTTAACTTTACTGTTTTCTATTAAAAAAACCCAAATGGTTACTTTAACAAAATTGTAATACATTCTTAGACTGACATAATTCAAGCTTATTCAAAACAGGTAGAACGATTTTATTGTATTTTAAGCAGTTTTTATGTAAAGTACCTGAATTACTTATATAATACAGTATACAAAAATGATTAATGAAAACGAGCAGGGATTTCGTCGTTTCCAACCAGTCCTACACCACTTTCCAAGGTCAACGTGACACTCACAATATGGCGAAAGAGGTGGCGTATCCTTCCCCTCTTTCGATGTAGTTTTTAATGTGAAATTTTAACCGGAAGTGACGTACCCTTCAACAGCTCTCACGTGTGCCTGCCCCAGCAGTTGACAGAACAATTCAGACTCTGGTTGCTTTCAACGTCTCTAAATTGGTTGAGAAATGGACAGCAAAGAACGGGGAGGAGTAAAATCGTGAAGTTCAATTTGAACTTTTCCGAACTTTAATATTTAAGCGACGCGTCGACATTGCGCCGAAGGATAGCTCGTAGCAACCTCGCGCCAACCACTGAATGCCAAGAGACATTAATAAACATTAAGCGTCGTCAGCTAACAGTTAGCAGGGAGAAACACGACCCAGAGGACTGCTTTACCGTTTACCTCTTCCCAGCCTGTCACGCAGCCAAAAAGGAGAACCCCAAAGAGTGAAGCAGAGGTAAGTGCAATGTAAACAAATGGGCAAAAAAACTCATTTATCATTATTATTTTTTTTATTTTTTTTTACCCCAACTTGGTTGTTAAACGCGACTTCCCTAATTGCTAATTCTCTGTGTGTCTGCGAGGGTTACAGACGGACGCTGCAGTCGAGCAATGCGTATTATTATGTAATAAATCAGGATTAGCGGGTCTGGGGTGAGCTCGTAGCAGCAGGTTCATCTCTATGCGCTTCCCGTTGCTTTTGTCTCCGAGTCTGTCCCACATTGAGTTCAGAGGTGAAGCTAAAACCGCGCTGCAAGGATGGCATGACATGCAGCAAATTGTTTCTGCTTCTGTGCTTCACATTCCTCCCAGTCATCTCATCTTCCCACAGCCTCAGTGTTCCCTTACCACTTTCACCCGGAGTACAAATCTGAGACTGATGGGGGAGACCACTTCCTGTTGGCTACCTGGTATCAGGTGGCAAATTTGCTACCTGATATCAACCTGTGGTGAAACCTAGCCTAAATTTCTTCATGTGCGGTGCGTTACCACGGTATTCCCCTTTAACTGTTCTGCATTTTATCACCTGACAAGCACAAATGTTAATGGGTGAAGTGTGGTGAAGGATTTTTTTTTAAATTTACTTTATTTTACAGTTATTTTTTTAATTAATCTAGGGCATCTAGATGTGACAGAAATTTAAATTCTGATGATGAAACAAAATAAATAAAGGACAATACTTGGAGAAAGTAGTTCCAAGAGGCTGAAAAAGACTCGAGAAGGGGCAATAATCCAAAACCAAATCCAATTTTTAAAAAAATATTTATTTACAAATGACAGAAAATTCACTAAAAATTGGCTTTTATTTCAATCATTCCTTTTGTGATTTCACCCAGATTTAAAGTAAAAAAAAATTAAATTGTAAAACACGATGGTAAACAAGATGGTCTTTTGTGGGGGAAAAAAATCCAGATTATCCTCAAAACCAGAAAATTTGATTTATTAATATAATCAGTTTATCACCCTGCCCTAAACTATAATGAAATAATTTAGATCAAAACATCTTCGTGGCCTAGTCAAAGTCCAGACAAATTTGATATTCAGACACACTCTGTCCAGTCAGAATTATTCTGAGCTAATTTGCTGAAAATGAATCAAATCTATCAACGTAAACATTTTCTTTGTGGGGGGTGGGGGGGAAGTGACGGTAATTTAGATAAGAAGTTTCCACTGTTTTGCCCAGGCCCGACTCTTGTCTTTTGTCAAACATTTCCATATTTCCATTCGCTGCTTGTTTGCGCACGTAAAACCGAAACGGGTCATCCCAGACTGAACTTCTGTTTGTTGGCAGGGAGCAACAGAAGGGCACAAGAGCTCCCGGCCCATTTGCAAGTTAAATGGAGTTTCCGCTCAGCCCTGGCGTCAGAGCCATGGCGCCGCCCCGCTGCCGCACGCTTAGCTTTGAATTTGAATAGAGTCTGTGTTTTGGAACAGCAGAGAAGCTGATGTTGGAAGAAAACATTTTCTCTGTGGGTTGTGTGTGTGTGTTTAAAAATAGGCTAACCAGAGAGGAAAGATGGAACTCTGTGTTGACAGCGGATGTGCTCACTTCCTCTAAGTGTTTGGTCTTTTGAGATCACATGATGTCAAGCCACGAAGGAAATGTGTTTTTTAGGAGTGTGGTTGCCATGGAAAATAGGTCTTCAGTGGAGTATTTACCTCTGGATGTGAACTTGCGTAACCGGAGCTGATTAATTATGCCGAGTGCACGGCTTGCCGTATGGAAAGAGGCTGGAATGAATAGATGACGTTTTGCAGAAATTTCACATAAGTAATTCTTTGCTAAATCAGCTGAATGTGCATAAATTAAATTATTTATTTGATTCATGCTTCTATGTGTAAGACGAGTTCCTTAATAAGGATTTTAGGGCATTTTTGACTCTTTAAGACACTCCAGAGGTGGTCTAGATCATGTCAGTGCATCAAAGTCTGCTATATAAGATAAAGACTAAATTAATTAGTCACACGATAAATTAAAACAAACTCAATTTCCATTTGCGTACTTTTTCTCTTTTCTCTCTCTCTTTGTACCAAAAACTGGACGACAAAAGTTTTAAGTCTGGTGCATTTATCTCAGCTTGCCCTTTTTTTGAAGGACAATTTTGTTTACCGAGACTTCATGATTCATTTCATTTGTTGCTTATTGGATATTTAAAATGCTGTTGAGTTGCAGTGTTACATTTTGAATAGAATGTAAAGTTTCTTGATCTTTGAGAATGTATTCTTGCATCGTTATTATGGTAATCCATTATATTACCTGAAAATGGTCTCAAGACAACAATATAATTTATTGCAATAACTTCTAGGAGAATTTATCAGCAAAATTTGTTATTGTAACAGGCTTCGGTTGTCATGCTTGTATAACTAATATCTTGCAGTATTTATTTATTAATAAGACCTGTTTTTTGCTGCAGGCCTTATGTGTGACTTTTGTGTACCTTTTACATGCACATCAATATTCAGGTATGATCCCGATTCAGAGCTTACTCAAAATGACATGCAGTCATGCGAAACAAGTGTTTGCTGATTACCTTAGCCAGAAGGTCACATTCAGAGTTGGTAGTAATTGAATTAGGCCGAGTGGAGTATCTCCCATCTTAGTGTCCCGCCGTGGAGGGCGAAAGTTATTGTGAAGCATAAAGCAAAAATAAATCTGTTTTGGGTAAAAAAAAAAAAAAAATGCAACAGTTTGGGGAGACATTATGTGTATCAGATTTACATTTTAAGATTTTTTTTTGGCTCTAGTGGCCTTTATTTGATAGGAAAGTGGGTAATGAGAGAGGGAAGACATGCAACAAAGGTTGCCAAGGCTGGGAATCGAACCTGCGACCGCCACGTCAAGGACTAAAGCCTCCATATGTGGGTTGTGCGTAACCCCTGCGCCACCACAGCACACCCACAGACTTACTAAATTAAATTACAATACCTTGCATGGAGCTCATGGAAAATAGGGTCTCTGGATGCCATCACTGTTTTGTAGAACGTAATAATTATCACTGTAGAACGTAATAATCCGTTGCATTTGGTTGGCTGCCAAAAAGTGGCATGAACTGTTATCACATCAGATATAGATATGGAGGCGCTTAAGTGATAAGGAAATGGAAGAATGAGATAAGTGGGCCTTAGGTGCAGATCTCTGCCTTGTTCAACAACTACTGCTGTTGATGTATCAACCCACATTTACAACTGTACCATTGTAATATTTCTCCCAATATTTGGATAAAAATTTACATTTTTGCTCAAGGTTGATCTCTTGACAGTTGAGAAATTAAATTGCTGTCCATTTTTGACAGCAATCACGATCAAACCAGAATCACTAACTGTGTTTCCATTACAAATGTGCGCAAAACTTTGTCGACAATCCGCTAATGTCGAAAAGACACAATTTGCAATTGTGACGTTTTCATTAAATCAGAAATGCAATTAAAATTGCACACGAATCAGCTTGCGAAATACACCAATTTTGATACAGCCAAAAAACCATCACAACCGAACGCAATGTTTTTTTAATAGAAAAATTAGTTGTTTTTTTCCCCGTAATTGACATGTCACCATGAAGCAAATTTAATTTCATATTTCCAGTATGTGCAAATATATGGTCAAGGGAAACGCAGATATATGATTAGTAATAATTTCCTGGATGTAAGACTGGGTGATACGACTTTGAAATAAAATCTCTATCGTTTTTTTAATTTTTTTTTGTCTTTAAAAAAATTACAAGTGACAGAAAATATCTTAAAAAAAACAGGCTTTTATTTCAGTAATTTTTTTGTAAGTTGACCTGAATTCAAAGTTGGGAAGATAAGCAGAAGCTGTAAAACAAGCTCACCAAACAAGCTAGTTCTTCCTGGGTGAGCTAGCTAGCTAACTGGAGGATTGTTTTAATTGGAGACGTAAAACTCCTGCGATACAGTAGATTATGAATGTGTCGTTGTAGATAAATTTAGGTTAATTATGCTAGGTAGAGAGATATAGTATTATTTTAAATATTTGTCCTAATTTTCACACCTGATTCAAATACAAAGAAGCATTTTCAGGATTTACTCAGGAGATAATTCAGTCATGTGACGCCAGCACAATCCAACGAGAGAACAATCAGGGAAACGTTTTTGTCCTCAATCTTATATTTATGTTAAAAATATCTCCATTGTCGAAGACGAAAACAACCCCTCCACAACAGACCTCGTCTCTTCTGTCTCCATAGCATTTTGCGTGGATCGTAACTAAATCTTTGAGCTTATGAGGTTATCGAAATACCAAGGCTGATGCGGCGGTCGAGGATAATCTCTCCTGCTGGGACGCTCAAGCCGCTGGCTGTGTTTGGCTGATTGGATCCATTTGTTCTGGCAAATGCCAGATGTGCTCGAGGAGTTGTTGCCTCGCGCTTCACGCCAACGTTGATTTCCCAGACAGCAGTACCCAAACAAGAACACAGTTCAGCCTGTCTTTCCCCCAGTGACCGCCTTTATTATCCTCCTCGCGCCCCGACCCCCTCCAGAAGGTTAGCAAAGCCGTACTGATTTAAACAGCTGCTTAAATTCCAATAAAACCAACCTTTCATCCCAGCTTCTCTTTGCTTTCACCAGTTCTCATATGTCCAAGGACACTGAACAAACAGAGCGTTAATTAGCTCGGTTTCTAACAGTCTCACAGGGTGAAGGTGGAGGGGGTGTTGTTGGGCTGTGGGCACCTCAAGGCCTGTTTGTCGTGTCCCAGCACATTACCTGGACTGTCCGTTCTCATTAGACTCTCAAAACATTTCTGTGGCTAAATTCTACAGTCTTCTTTATCTTCGCTTTTGGGCACCAATCGGCACCAAAGAAAAAAAATGAATGATGCTCCAGGATTGGCTGCTTTGTGTTAAGTAGCATTGAATCAAGATATTTCATCTTCACAAGCTGTGTTTATTTATTTATTCATTTATTTATATTTTTGAAAAAACAAAGAAACGCAAAAATAAGTGAATTTTCTACAAATAATTTGGAGTTCCATTCTACAAATCCAAAATCTGCAAACATGTGAATCTGAGAGTCGGTCAGGGTCGGCTGTATTAATCCTTTCTTTCAAATCTACCCAGACTGGGGCTTCAAATTAGTCTCATCTGAGTACAAAGCTCTGGTTAAGTCTTAGCTGAGTTTAATTTACTTCATATCACAATTCTTAAAACTAAGCATAGTGGCAAGACCCCTTGTCCACTCTAAGGCAAAGTATAACGTAAAAAATATATATTTTTATTTTTTTTTAATGTAGCATAATGCTTTTGTAAGAAAAGATGGACTTATCTGACTGCTTTGTACACGTCTTCACTATGGGAGGCCCACAGATTTGTTTGATTTATGTCATTAGCATTTCCTGCTTCCGTCTTTTCTGTTTTAAGAAGCATGTTTAGTATTTCTGTTTCCTTGTTACATTCCTCTGACCCCTCTTTCACATTCCCATTTACTTAGAGCTTCACTATGCAAATGAGGGAGGCCTTCTTTCAGAACCTATGATGGAGTTAATGTAAAACATTGCAACAGAGACTGCATTAGCCACTGCTGCAAAAATTACTTCTTTGTTTGTTGTTCTAGCTTTATTAAAAAAAAAAAAAAAAAAAAAAATGCTGTGTTTTACAGATTAAGAGATCGTGAGAACGGAAGTGGTTCCAGTGAAAACGAGAAATTACATTTTCATGATTAATTTTTCTTTATAGTGCTTATTTGTGAAGGGTTTGTGCATTGTGACTTAAAAAAATCATCTGTTGAGGGACTTTAACAGCTTCTCTTATATGCATAATGAAAAGGAAATGCACGCGGGGCCGTGAGAAAGAGTCGGAGGAACGTGGAAAAGAACCACAGAAATAAACATGCCTGAGTAAAGAAAGACGAGGGGAAATTGGAAGAAGGAAATGCAATACTTTGTTGCATCAGAAAAGAATTAGTGGTCTGTTTAGGGAAACAAAGAGAAAAAAAATATAGGTAACTTTAAGTAGATTGAGCTTTTATCGAGCTTTTTTAGTCATGCTGCACATTCAAAGTCTCAGTCACCAAGCAACACTACCAGTAAAAGAAAGCTTTTTAAAAATGTCAATAGAATTTACCGGTCTCTTAATGTACCCACAGAGTTGGTTAGAAACACTCATTTATATAAAAAAAAAAATCAACACACAGTCCACACAAACTCAGTTTCATTAGCAAGGAGCCAACACCAAAGGGCATTTATTGTGGCATCACGGATGGAGTGATGCGCTGCTGCCAGACGGCATCCGGCAGTCAGTCACAACACTGACTGGATGCCAATAAACAGAGGCATTAGATGGCATTAACAGACCCTTGCTGACTTAGAAAAAGGTCGTATTCATGGGTTTTCATGTCTTGCAAGGGGTCATTATGTTGTGGGGTGATGGTATGCCCTCGCGTGTCCACTAGTTCCCCCTAGAGAATGCAGAGAAGTGTGCTGATGACCAGAATAGGACAATTATCTGCATGATTGTCGCCAATCCTTGACCAACCAATGTTGAATTCAAAATCGGATCCCTGCCTACAGTCACACGAGCTGCGTTTTCCATTACAAACGTGCACAAACCTTTGCCAGTATCCTGATAATGTCAAAAAAAAAAAAAAACACAATTTTGCAGCTGCTGTGTCTACATTAAATGAGACACGCAATTAAAATCAACTGAATAAAATGTGAAAAGTCATTCAAAAACATGCCACGCCATCATCCTCCTACTACTTCATGTCGTCGTCTTCTTCTTTGTGGTTTGTACCTGTAGCAACATTTAGTTGTTGATCATGGACCCTGTTACAGAGTGAAGAGGACTCGAGCAGCCATTTTCACTGTCACATAGGCATTCGAATTGAAAGTACAAGACGGCACAGAGACATCAGGAAATGTCTATTCGTGAGGCTGTGAGCATACCTAAAGTTATTGCGGTAAATTTGCTTTTGTTGAGCTTTCCACCTCTCTATCTGTCATTCAATGTGTTGGATTTGTGAATGTTGGCAGACTTAAGGGCAGGGTCTACATTCTTTAGGGAAGACTACTTTGTCTTAGTTAACTATACGTTTGTTTTATGTGGGAGAAAATCCTTAGATGATATGAGTTACAACAACATTTAATTTCCTTTTGGAATAAATAAAGTATTGTTGAATTAAATTTAGTCTGACAGCTTTTCAAATATTTTTGAATGCCATGATAATATCTTATTAGCTTTTTAAGAGAGGGATGAGAATCAACTAGAATTTGTTGTCAAATTGCAAATGGCTATTCATCATAATTGGCCACAAAATTCTAATTGATGCATTTCTAGTTTCTCACATCATAACAATGTGATGTCTGGAAGCACCACATCCCAGCGCAGCCACCTGGCTTCATGTTAACCCAACACATTCGATATGTGTCTGGTGACTGATTTGATGAACCAGATGCTCTGGTAACTGCCTGTTGAGGATGTGCTGACTGACCCTAAATTGGATCATTTCAAACCCATCTCTGCATATATTTTAAATTACATCCTAATCAAACCTTTGTGTATTGGTACGTAAAATTTGTGCCTAACCGCCAATCCTTGATGGTTTTGTTCCGTAATACACTGCTGCTCCTAACTCAGATAACTTCTTCAATATTATCAGATCAATCCAAGGACAAGAAAACAAAGGGTGGAGGCCTGTTCGTTGCTGAAAAGCTTGAAAGCTAAAGCTCTGACTCACTTAGAAATGCAACAGAATGGCAGATTATCTCCCGATTTATCATAAAATTTTCAAACAAGAACAGTTTTTGCAGACGATATTTAATAAGTAGATGATGTACCGTACCAGCATCTGCTGCGAGTTCTGAGACCTGTTTGATTAAATGTTTTAGAGAACTCTCTGAACACTGGTGTATAGTTCAGGCTAAACAGGTTGCTCTTGTGTGTGTAGTCTCTAGATAAAAAAAGAGGAACTAATTTATACCTCTCAAAAGTATCCGGAACTACATTCGGAAAATCTAAGGCTGAAGAATGAAGAAGTGAAAAGCTTCTTAACAGTTATTTCTACAAGTTAAATTATTATGGCAGTGAGTCAGAGCCCAGCCTCACCTCTCACTCTCTCACAATGAAATCCTGTTTTGCAACATAGCTGTAGCACTGCTGCTAGTGCTACAAAACCACACTTTCACTCTATAGCTGTCTAAACTTAGTACATATCAGGTGAAATAATCAGTAGAGAGTTTATTTGAAATAAGAAGTTGCAAGTGTTTATTTTGATGTGTTATGGGAGTGTTTTTGTTTGTTCTGAATTGAAATTGTGGCAAAACAAGCGACCCACCCAACTAAAGTTTCTGTGGGAAACACAGGCAGGTGCGCCAAGCCTGGAATGACCACACCCCACCTTCATACATGTCAGACATTACACAAGGCTGTTTCCAAAAGGCAAATAAAACCCAACAGGGGCGATTAAAAGCTGGACAGATGGTGCCGTTTGAAATGGATCATAGCAATCCTCTGGAGGAGGTATCTGATTTAGTTTCACTGAATCTAATGGCAGCAGTATCTTATTGTGTTCATATATATGTTAGCACAAGTGCTTTTGTCTATAAAATCAGAGCTAGCTACCGTATTCAAACTTGGACACAGTAGTGCATGATTGTGAAGTGGAAGGAAAATGGCACATCATTTGAAACGGATTTCATAAATCAGAATCTGAAAAGTGTTTTGGGGACAGCTTTGAGGGGAACAAATGTCCTTTGTTCTCCTAAATGTCCTTAGACTGACCGTTCCACTTTGGATAATTGCTCTCTCTCATTCATAGATTCTTAATTGGATTGAGGTTTGGACTTGGATTGAGCCATTCAAACACTTTGATCTAAACCAGTGCATCTCCAGCCGTATCTTTAGTGTTGTCCTCAGCGTTGCAGCATGGATGCCATCACACTTTGTTCCCATGACTCTTACATTGACTTGTAGCAAACAGCCTTCTTTCAATAATGGCTTTCATCTTGGTAGGTTTTAGGTTTTGCGTCACGAGTCCCGATACAGTTTCAGTTCACAGTTGACTCATTGATATATATATATTTTTTGAACCTCAGGAACTCTAGGTTCTGTTGGTGTTCTGCTGTGGTGCGTCCTAGTTGTCTCAGTCAGGCACCAGAGCGCTGTGCACAGCTGCAGCTCCTTTAGGATTGCACAATGCCTTGCTTTTGAAGAGTCTATTTGATACTGTGGGATAGTAAAGTGTTGTTTTGCTGAGCTCTTGTTCTGACACAGTTTGTGGTGTTTAGCAAGAGTTCATTTTGCAAGATGCTACCACGCGGTATCACAATGACTAAAGCCAGTGTGTGCTCAGCTTCTCCTCTGTCTGGTTGAACTCATCCCTTTGTTGATTGGAGGATTTGGAAATTGTAAATCAACCATAGTCACACAGTGAAGTGGATTTTCCCAGAAAATGTCCAAATATATGATCTTAACAGTAGTTGATTTTGTAGAACAGTCATTTAAAAAGGTTGTGAAATAACTTAGAGTTTAACTCCGTATCTGACGGTGTACCACAAGGATCTATTTTGGTTCTCATCTTATTTGACATTTTTGGACATGTTGTTGAAGGCAGCAGAAGAGATGAACTTTCACATGTAGTGACTCAAGATTGACATACAAATACACACACTTTTCAACTTTTTATGTTGTAATTTTAAAGCCAAATTACATAATTTTACCTCTACTTCAGAATTGTGCAGCATGTTGTGTTGATCTATTTCAAACTCCCATTGTAATATAAAGGGCTTCTGGTTTGAAAAAAAGCTAAATTTAAGAACATGTTTTGAGGCATTGCACTCGAAAACAGGTAAGATAAACATTTAAAGACTTTGACAAAACCAAACATTTACCACCAGGTTTACTACAGTAGTTTGCCATTTTTCCAACACTGGTGAGGCATGTACTGAACTTTTAGTCCCTTAGGCTACATTTGCTTCATCTCCACACCCGGCTGACTCACTGCTCCTTTCAGTCATTACTAAAAGAAGCATCAAAGGAAATGTATGTCTTAATAAATACAATTAAACTACGATT
>NW_015113164.1:239882-240435 GCF_001443285.1 Poecilia latipinna | reverse complement strand
CTGGAAAACTAGACTTGGGCACCCCTAGCATAAAATGTATGAAAATACAATGCTAAAAATAAATTGAACACCTCATATTGTTAAATAACGCTTTGGAGCTTCTGGTTAGGAAGTGCATTCGAAACCTTTGTTTGAAATGGCGCGTTAAATTCAAGTCTCCATTCCAGACCAGAGAAAACTAAAGAGAATGCAACGTTGTGCTAATCCATTTGAGGAGCCGGTAGTTTATCTTGAGGAAATAAATGACGATCCAAAAGTTAATTAAACTGTAACTTGCGCAGTGCGCTGCTCAACCACTGCGGACGTGGCTACGCCGCTGCGAAAAATTAGAAACCGCTGGAAGTAACTCATCCAGCGGATTTAACAAATGGAGCCTTCTTGGTGCACGTTACCCAAGAGAGCGGCGCTCTGGAGGAGCTGCAGACGTAACATCTGTCCGTTTCGGAGAAGCGAAACCACGCAAAAATAAATAAATAATCCTGGTAGAAGCGCACCCCGGACCGCACAGGGTAAAACACTCAGAGTTCAGTTGATCTGTTTGGATCAGACAGAT
>NW_015113164.1:232900-235785 GCF_001443285.1 Poecilia latipinna | reverse complement strand
CTCAAAACCTATTTTAAGTCAATCATCCACATGTGGCCCGCTGGCCTTGAGTTTGACACATGTGGTTTAGATGGATGAACAGGTATAATAGAGTATGAGGGTGGAAAATCTGCCATAATAATGCAAAAAAAAAACAAAACAAAAAAAAAAACTCATGCAATCATATCAGAATACTTCTATTTTTAATTACTGTAGATATACCCCAGCTAATTTTCTGCTCTCCAATATGTAATTATTAATCTTAGATTTCTATACTTAAAGGGGAGACGCTTGAGGCTCCTTAGGACCATGTAATTTTATTTGAGATAATCCAAAGAGAGATTATGAAAGAGGTTCACACAGATTTACATGATTATCTTTCTTTCCTTCAAGGAGGCTTAATCAACTAGTTTCTAGAAGCTAATATGTTTTTTCTAGTTATATTTGCAAGAGAGTTTTTTCGGCTGAACTGCTATCTTAATCAAAATTACATTTTGAAAAGAAACATCCTGAAATTATTTATTTATTTTTTTTCAAATCCAGTTGATACTAGTTTAAAGCTTGGAAACCACACAGCATAAATTCTAGTCTATGTTGTGCAGTGCATTTGTAATATTTGTCTAATTAGAAGGTTTTTAATGTGTTTTTCATCTTTTAAGCCTGACACTGCTGTGTTTAGCGTGCCTTCCAGTGTCCAATTCACTGTGTGCAATTTCAGCCATAGACATGTTTTGTCTGGTTGACTGGTCACATGCCTGATTGTCCTTTAAAAGGGAAACCTGGTATCCTGGTATCATAATTTACCCTAATGGATCAGCTTAGCAGACGTAGTAAGCAAACAGCGTCTACTGTTCACATTTAATATGGTGACCCGGTAAGTGGAGGCAAAGCAAGTTTATTTGTGCCGCAGCCTTCATACACAATTATTTAAATTGCTTGACAGAAAAATAAAGGAACTGGGTTTAACAGACAAATATTAAAATAATAATATTTTGGCATCACAAAATATAATACATAAAAAAAAGAATATCTAAAATCCGATCAAAATAAATTGATCTGTGACCTTTTATAGGGAAGCTGTGGGAAACAACAATGTTTTCAACCCTGATTTAAAGGAGGCAACCGTTTCTGCACATTTCAGGTTTAGGTGATTTACTCAAGAGCTGAAAAGCATAGAAACTTAATTATTTTTTATTCCTTTGCTAAGCTTGGGTTATTTGAACCTGATGGTTCTAGACGGTTTAAGGCTGCAACTAAGGATTGTTTTAGTAACCAATTCTTCTATCACTAATCATTAAATGAATAAATAACATCATTCCTTAAAAATAAGAAAGACATATTTTGGCTAAAATGCAATAACACACCACTCCTTTAGTGAATTTAAACCAGGTGAAGCTAAAACTAAGCCACAGTAAGTGTTTTGGATGAAACATGTCTACAGACAAAAGTGCTTTTATTAAAAAACAACAACAAAAAAAACAATTTTTTTTAAGTGAAGACAGATTTTTATGAAAAAAAAAATTCCGTTGAAGGCAGAACTATAGACAGTTTTGACTTATTTATTTTTCTAAGTATGTTGTTTTTTCAGTAAATAAAATTTTTTTTCTGAGTCTGTATGCTCCAGTTAACAATTAATCGACAATTATTTTAATAATTGATTAATCGAGATTGATTGTTTCAGCTGTAAGATGGTCCAAGGCCCAAGACCGTGTTCTTCTGACTTTTCAAACTCCACCTGACCACTCTTTATCAGTCCGCATGTGGGATTTTCAACAAGATGCAGCAACACTTTAGCTATGCCTGTTGCTTTAATAAGAGGTGCAGCGGAGGCTTTACATGTGGGACACACACACACACACACACGTACTCAGAGAGGGAGCTTTGCCTGCTGCTGCTCCTCCGCTGACACCGGCAGCCTTGCAGCAATAGCCTACATATCAGAGGAGGAGGGTGAAAAACATGATGTCATCTCGAGGTTCCTCTTCTTCCTCTGTTCGTCCGTCTCCGGACATAATGGTGCTTTCTGCGGTCCGAGCTTCGTAAGGTAGGTCTCTCCCCCGCAGCCCTCTCCCCTGTTGTTCTCTTCCACACGTGCTAGCTGTGCCGAACAGCCTCTGTTTTTATGTGCTTTGCTTTCTCATTAGAATTCCCTGTGTCTGCCTCACATTGGCTCTCCGGTAGGTGATATCACAATGTGTCTGTGACAGAACAAGAGATTGTCAAGCAGGGAAGTCGCATCCTGCCGTGGGATAGATGCTCTGTATGTCTCTGAATGATGTGTGTTTGAGGGGTCGTCGTCCCGCTCTGCTTTAAGGTCATTCTCAGGTTACAGATATATCACTGGTGACCTTTGTGTCTGTACAACTCCTTCCGACGTCCTCAAATCCATCAGAGGTTATCTTGGAAATGACTGCATAGTTGAGCTCAAATCCGTAGCCTAGTATCTCCCCCTATTTTTTTTTTCTTCCTGTTTTGCAAAAGGTATGGCAACACAAACACATCTTGTATTCCACTGGAGCTGCATGCGTCATCCACATTTTCATTTAGCAGCGCTGTAGTTGAGCTGTCGCCTTGTTTGCTCTGTGATGTTCCTTTCGCTCTCTGTTCTGCGTGTTATCAGCCAACAGTCTTCAAATCTGAAGGACAGCCATTCTTTCTCTCATCACAGGAATGAACAGTGTGAGGTGTCCTTGATGTCCTGTGAGTCCAGCGCTCTCCACCTGATCAGCATTTGCGTCCACAGATATCTGAATCACATGATTTTTAAAACATTTTCAATGTGCAGGCTCATACTTGTAGTCTTATGTGGATGTCTAACAATAAATAATATGAACTTCACATTAGGGCTGCACAATAAATCAGTTACAATAAACACATGATCAACATCAATAGATGATACATCTGTT
>NW_015113164.1:222292-228646 GCF_001443285.1 Poecilia latipinna | reverse complement strand
TACATCTGTTACAATATTCATAGAATATTCTCTGAACACCGATCCAGCATTTTGGGAGATGTAGGCAGAGGAAAGGGTTTCTGTTCTCAACCTCTCTTAGTGAGCTAAGCGAGGTGGGTGGCATCAACCAACTCACTCTTTGGTTACCTAGCAACGATCTGTTGAGTACCTTGCACAGCAGCAGTTTAAGGTTTCGCCACACTGTGTCTCATGGTGAAAACTGTGAAGAAAACGGGGAAGGTCACACCACCACTTTGGCATTATTTGAGATGTATCCTTCAAGCAAACAAAAAACAAAACGAATCAATAATTATCGATATCGACTGATATGAAACGCTCATATCTTATCTTCACAAGTTTTTCAATCACATCGTCCAGCCAGACTTCATCCACAAAAAAAGAAAATCTGGATCTTGTCAATTATTCCTTAATTGTAAAAAAGGATCTTGGTGATGAACCTTATGTCGTTGGAGAGCCTAAGTTTAATTCTTTAGTGTCATTTATTAGAGTAGATAAGTTTTTTAGAAATAACATTGGCAAATACAAAGAATTTTTACAGTTTATTGAACAACCTGACACCTCATCCTCCAGCATGGTCACTCACTGCTCTGGGAAGGCCTATTACGTTGTTGGATTCTGATCCCTATGATTACATCTTGATGCTCAATTCGTTAATTTTTTGCTGAAATCTGTTTTTTCTTGATGTTCAAACTATTAATTTCATTATCATTTGAAATGAGCTCAATAATTTAAATTCTGATGATAGTTTTTGAATTGCGATTTTGTTCAGAGAGACTGCATAATCCATATTCAGCATGGTTTCAGTTGTGTGTGGTTTTTATTTCCTTTTTATTCATTGGCTTTGATTGTCTTGTTTTATTTTGGACGTTAAAAATGTCTTTCAGTCCATTGTGGAGTATTCCTTACAAAATTAGTTGTAGTTTATAGGTCTTTGAGAGAACGAACTTGCATTATTATACCATGATCGATGTAATTTTTTTGTCAATGAGGATTTAAAGAATCTAGTCGTCACTAGGCCTTCTGCCACATAAAGATCTTATTAAAACATGCTCTGTTAGTGTAGCGATAGCAAAGACTGGCTTGGTAAAATTATTATTTTTTGAATTATGGTACAAAGCTTTTCTAAATTGGATTCAACCTTTTAAGCCAGCGGTATGCATTGTTTTAATATTGTATCCCTCAAATTAATCCCCATTTCTCTCTGTTTTGGTTTCCTTTATGCAGAGTCAGAGTTTGTTCATTTAAAACCCCACTTGGGAATAAAAAGCAAACCTTATTCTTGTGGATATTCTTGAATCCTCTTTGCACTTGAAAGTCAGTCGTCTGTCCCTCAGGCTCGGTTGATTAATATTCCACTCTCTCTGACCTACATGGTTTAATTTTTCTTTAAAGATGTCTTTCCCCTGAGTACATCATCAAACTGGGACACCCAGAAGATTACATTGGACCAGCTCTCCTTCTTCTAATCTTTGTCTTTTTATTACGGGACATTTATTGAAGCATTTACTCCTCAATTCTGGCAAGATGAAATTTGTCATAAAGTTACATATTTGCAACCATAAAAAGCAAAAAGTGCAGGTTGATAAAACCGTAATGTTTGTTAAAGTCTAGGCCTCTACGACTTTGGATTGATGTGTATGTTATTTTGATATGTAGAAGGGATACTTGGATGAAGTTTCATCCCATGGGAAATACCTTGGATCGAAATTGATTGCCACACCTTGGATCTTGTTTAATATTCAGTCATGGGGATCTTAATTGGTTTAACTGGATATGAAGTAGCCTTTATATCGGCTGAAATCGGAATCGGCAGGTCGGGTTTTTTACAGATCGGTAATCAGCCAGAAAACTACAATTGGCACACAACAAATGTCAATGCAAACATGGAGGAAAAACACAAGGTGTGGCACTTTATTGGCATTAGCTGTACTTGTCAACATTCTGTTCTGTAGCCTAATCCGAATCTCCAAATTCCAACAAAACAAACTATATTCTCTTGATTAAAATGGTAAAAACAAACCTTGATGGTGTAAGTCATCATAAGTGATTTGACCAAGAAATCACCTTTTTTTGGCCCTAAGGTGATTTAGAAAAAAAATTAAAAATCACTTTGGGCAAAAATGTCTTGGGAATGTCTTTAGGAATATGACGATTTGTGCTCTTTGAATCCTAATATAACTTATTTCTTATAATATTAGTTAGTTGAAGCTCGCTGAAGCCCTCCTCCCTGATTAATAAGAATCAGACTACCTTTAGTCTGAGAGCAAAACATGCACACAGGGCATACATCAGCTTAAATAATCACTTTTCTGCATTTACGGAAACTGTTTTCACCTTTTAAGTAGCATTAGAAAGTTGTAAGTTTACATAATCATAAGGTGTTGTTAAAAACCACACGCTTTTCTCTATTTAGACTCCAGTTCAGTCTTCTTAAGATTGTGAAGTAAATTAGATATTTTCTGTGATGTTTCAGTTTTCATCATCTTTGCAGGATGTTTAAAACTTGACAGTCATAAGTCGATGTTGGTGAGACTCTAATTAGAGAAGGATGATTTCCTTAATTGGATCATAATTCTGATAGTAATTAGTTTTTCCTTTGCGGTGTGATTGCTCTACAATGGTTGAGATTAAAAACTCTCTCAACATTTTGGAAGCAGCTCTGTCACATCTGCCTCAAAGGAGAAACCCATCAGCCAACTGTTCTGTTGCAGTGGTTGGGTCTCTGCTGGTTTCTAAGGATTCCCTCAGTTTCAGTGTTCAGCAGTGAGTCAGAGCTGCTGGCTCACTGAGGTCTGTGGGACAATTTAAAACAAACCGAGTGGTGCCAGCTTCCAGGCAGAAACAGACCGAGTGAACTTTAGGAAGAGAGTCAGCACAGCAGATGTTAACCAGAATTGATTGCCGCTGGTTCAGCCACCGCTTCCAAAGTGGTGAAAATTTAAACTGTTGTTCAGATCTGTAATGACACGCAATAACGATAATAATCCAAACCTCAAATAAAGCAGGAGTCACACTTCAACACTAACTGCGCCACAAACCAAAACTTGCATAAAAAAAGCCCAGTGTGTTCCTCTGACACGACTTCCTGAAAGAATATTTATTGCAACTAGTATGGTGAATATATGCCTCCAACTGCTTTTTATTAGGATACAGTGGATTACTAAAACCGTTACATTAAATAGATGTTGTGTGATTCAAGTAGAACAGCATGGAAGTTACATTTTGATCATAGCTGCCGATTATTGCCCACATTACCTATTTCAGAGCCATTTTAAAGCTCTGAACCTTCCAAAATGTCATACCATGCACTTATAGAGGGCTGCAAACTACAGGTTTTTTCATTTGTGAGAAAAAAACATGAAATAAAAACATTTTTCTATTTGTGTATTTATTTGAAATTTGGAATCAGGGGTTTTTGATACAGCAGATGTTTCTTTCAGTATTAAGCGTTGACTAATGGCATGCCTATCTCAATTGTTTTAAATTGAATATATTTTTAGCAATCTGAGTCTTAAACATTATGTCTTACTCATTATTATATAATTGTGTGTCCAGCCAGCTAGGTATTTAGCTATTTAGCTAGAGACATGCTACTAGCTATCTGGTAGTAATATGGCTAAGAGTTGCCACAGCAACACAAATCTGCTTAGTGACTTTTAAATGTTTTTTTAAACACCTTTGTATACTCAAGATAAATATTCAAAGATTTTAACCTTCTAAACTTGAGAGTCTACTCTAAAGGCTTTAATTTGGACTTAAAACTAGAGAAATTGACATTTGTTTTATTGGATATTGCATAATTTTAACATCTTTACTTATTTGAATAAATTGCCTTGATGCTTGAAAATAATTAACCTAACTTTAGCTTCACAAAAATGATGGAAAGTAATATAATAAGTGGTAAGGCAGATTCCCAGGCTTTTGTGGAGGAGCAACAAGGCGGATAAGAGAGTCTCGGCTTTCTAACGCTGCTTTTCAGTGCCTCCTTGTGATTTACGATCAGTGAGACATGACCGGAAATGCTGGAAGAATCATGCTTTAATGCGGGTGAATGACTATAAGGACATTCAGAGTTAATTGACAAATACATCAACTTTATGTGAACATTTTACAGTGTTGACCTTTTCTTGTTTATACCGTCTGTTATTCACTCTGCCACACCGGGTATCAAAATTTTGGTCAAATTGTTACTGATGGTGGCTAATTCTTTTCTATTTAGTGGTTTTAAGTTGATCACAGTTTCAAGAGCTGATCTTTGAGTTTGATGCCTGGGTTGTTGGAAGAAACTTGTCTTGATGGAGTGTGTCTTTCAACAAGAATCTTCAAGTTTCCCCCCCAGATTGGCAACTAGATTTCTGTCTGGACTGAACTTGCTACTCTGCAATCTAAGAATATTTTTTGACCTAATCTGTCGCACTGCCTATATTTCCATCTACCATATAACTGTACAAATTGCAATTTTGAAAATAGATTTGCTTTTTTATTTGCACACAAATAAAAAAAAAACTTTTTTTTCCCCCACATCACCAGTCATGCGATCAACCGGCGAAAGAAACGAAGAAGATGGTGCTGCATGTTTTTTAACGGCTTATCGCGTGAATAAACTTATTCACATGTAATTTTAATTGCGTTAAAATCAGAAGTAATTTCTTAAAATGGTTCCTTGGACTGTTTAATTTACGGTCAGTGTAGAGAGGACTGAATATGTCAGCCCTCTCTACACTGTATGTAAAAATTGTCTGAAATGATGAGTGATTTTGAAGTTTTGTACAACTTTCCACATTCAGTTGGATTTGAGCAGTTAGAATGACAAGACGTTATAAAGTTGAAGTTAATAATGGTTAAAAGTTGTGATGCTCTAGTGACTCTACTGGGAAGAAAAGTGAAAACAATGGGAAAAGATGCATTGAGAGTATACATTTTCCAGGAAGCCTTGGGGAAGCCAGCTGACAGAGATTCAGATCCTCCTCAGTGTGCAGTCGAAACTGGTCATTTATTAACAGGCAGAAGTTTGGCTCAAACAAACTTTTAGGAGCATGGACAGCAGGTGTTTTACAAAGAACTAAAATCTTGACTCTACTTTTACAAAGCTCACTTCATTACGGTTACACCATGTAGTAAGACATTGCTTCTTCGTCTCCACAGAGATGCAGTCATCAGCGCAGCATAGGCAGACTTGACTCTGGTTACAGACAAGCATGGAGTCCTCTTCTGAGTCCCAATTGGAGCCTGAGACAACTTTGGTAAGTAGCTCCACACTTTCATGGGAATACACAATTAGACTGAGAAATACTTTGAGCTGTTTGGTAACTTTATGAAGAATCCACATCAACCTTTAGTTCTATAACTTACACGATCAAATAACTTTTGCTGTTCAGTATCGGAAGGAGATGTTGAAATGTTTGACATCTTCGTTGTTGAACACCACATACAAAGTTTCTAGGGAAAAGAGAAAAACGATACTAGTTGATAATTAAAAATAAATAAATAAACAACTACTTAATTGTGTAATTTGTGTGTGAGCTATGTTTAAGTATTAAAATCCACTATGTTCCAAAGCTCAAGAGGGTAAAACATTGGTATATGGAAGTATTGCACTGTCTCACAGCCTGAATGAACCACTGATATATCGCAATATATTTTAAATAACTTCTTCAAGATTTACCATTGTCATTATAAAATTCTTCACTGATATGTTTAAAAGCTAATTTGAGTAACTGCAGTCTGTAACAGCACTCACAGCAAAGGCCATCACTTGTTGGCATTCAACTTCCATATCCACCTTGCGGAGTTTGGTTCCAACTTGGCTGGAGTGAATGCTACAGATTTGAAAGTTATCCAATGCCGTGATCCCATTTGCAAACATGATGTGTTACTGAGATCATTAGTGCGTGAGAATTTAACACTGGATTTTCTCTCTCTCACTGACTGTATCTCTGTTTAATGTTTTGGATTTGCATCAGTGGCTTTCCAATGTTAATGCTACATTCTAGTCAGCTTTCTCTTTAAGCCCATATTTACTTTGTAGTAGAGTGTAACCTTTCTATATTTTGGTGGACAGCACACACAACACATTACCCCACAACTCTATATGATGGTTTCTGGACATGGAAAGTTTTTTTTCTTTTTGTACATCTGTATTTACATAAATTTAGCAAATTATCAGCTATACACACACACACACACACACACACACACACACACACACACACACATTAGAGGTGTGTCGATCGATTTGCTGCCGATCATAATCGGCCGATTTCCGTGAAAAAGTGTATGATCGGTGATCGCCGATCACGATCTCTTGTTGCCGATCACACAAACTGATCACCT
>NW_015113164.1:215664-217930 GCF_001443285.1 Poecilia latipinna | reverse complement strand
CTAACTCTCCTCCCTCCCTGCGTTATTGCTTTCTACACATTGATAATGGTCTTTGCTCTATCCCCACGCTCTAATGCTAAATTGGAGAAGCATCCTGTTTCCTGCTGGTATCTGTGACACATTATCTGCTACTAGAGTGTACTCTCTGAACCTTAATAACCAGTCTAAGGTACAAATACTCTGTCTGCCACAGGGTTGTTTGGCTGACTGTGACAGACACTGAACTTTGCTGTACGTAGTTACACTTGTCTCAGAGCTTGTGTGTGTGAGCTGGTGGTGGAGGATGGCCACTCTGCCTACAGATGAGTAAAGGTCAGCCATGTCTGCTCAACATCCTCTTTCCAAAGAACAGAGATGGTGAATAAGCTGGTGACTAAAAATAAAAAAGGACATAGCAATCCACACTTTCTTGTTCCGCACTCTGATGGAAAGTTAACACTTCCTGGTATTATTGCGTTGACGATACAAGCTGCAAAAGCTATCTTTAAAAGGGAAACAATCATTAATTTCTTAATTTGTATGTAAATATTTTTCATCTTTTTTTAGTTGTTTATCTTTCTGAAGGCTTAGTTAGATTTAGAGTTTTATTTTTTGCAAAGCACTGGATTTTCTAAAAGTACATGTGATCGTATTACATCTGGTTAACAAACTTACCAAACGTAGGGGAAGTTGTTAGAACATGTAAGCCCATATTTACATGTTCTAAATATAGAACATTTGTGTAGTTTTCATGAATTTTTTCCAAATTTCTTTTAGTATGTAACTAGAAAGCATTTAGATTTCGTTCACTTCTTATCTAAAATACTTATTGGGTTCTGGTCATGGGTTGGACTCATCAGGCTTAAAAGTTATTGTCAAAACAAACTATTGGG
Source organism: Poecilia latipinna (assembly GCF_001443285.1). Lineage (NCBI taxonomy): Eukaryota > Metazoa > Chordata > Actinopteri > Cyprinodontiformes > Poeciliidae > Poecilia > Poecilia latipinna. The sequence continues at coordinate 217,058 of NW_015113164.1, read as the reverse complement.
GCTTTTAAGGTCAATAAAATTACTATTAAGGTCATTGCTACAAACATTGTTATGATGATTTCATCATCTCCGATGTTGCAATCTTCGTCAGTGTCTTTGTGCGTCAGATGGAAAGGAGCTCCTGAGTTCTCATCCATTGAATTAAGCCGTTGAACCAGTTGAAAGTTGTTAGGAGGCTTTTCATCCACTGTGTCTTGGATTAAAAAAGGGCCAAGAATCTAGTCTTGGTCTCTAACTGGAATATTAAAGTTTTCCTGTACAATTTTACACCACATTGTCCAGAGCTTTATTTCAATAAAACAGAAAAACTGAACTCGTTTTTCTTCTAGTTTGAATGTATTATGTTGGCCTCAGATGCAATGCCTGTAAAATACATTTAAAAGTTTGTAACATCCCAAAATGTCAGACATCTTTTAAAATGTACCTTTTTAAACTTCTCAATGTATCTGAATCATCATCCTAAGCAGCAGCGTTTCTGGGAATAATGGGGACTTATGGTGACAGATAAATTAGGTAATATTAGTCCTGAATCCATCTCCTACAGCCTTTTTTGTTCAATCAACCACAATGAGGCTGAGTGGGAGCAGAACTAAGCACTTTGACACTGGCTGAAAGTGGGTGTGAGTTTTAATAATGCTTTTTTTTCCCTTCTTCTTTTTCTGTGTCAATATTGCAAGCTCATTCCCCCCCTGCCTACATCCCTTCCTAATTTAGTCAGTGGATAATTAATCTGCCGATGATGGTTAAATTAAATTGGTTTGAAAGCTATGTGGGTAGATTTACTTTTGAATACATTTTTCTAATTGACTTCCTGGGCTGTATGTGGGGATTCTATCACTTGGGGTCCACCTTAATAAGAGCTTGTGCAAATCGTTGCGCCAACCAGAGCCCCTTGAAAACATCCACACAATCAAAACCAAGTTCATATTGCTGTCAGTGCCTAGTGGGGGGGGAATGAATAATCTTCTGTACCCTGAAGCTGTGATTATGATCATGTGGCTGTTCTTTTGTGAGTTCTGGCTCAACGTCTGCTTTTTTTTTTTTTTAGACCCGGAACATTCTGTGAAAATCTGCCATCTAGCATTGGCAAAGGAAGAGGAAGTTTGTGGTTTTAAGATGTTTTTTAGTGGTTCCAATGAATATAATCGTGCTTTGACTGCTGTACAGGTATGTGTCAGCTAATTGTGTAAGTACCATGTGTTCAAGCTCTTTATGCCTGTGGCAGATTTGCTGTTTTTGAAGTAACATTAAAAGCTGTTGGCCAAGTGAATAAGAAAGGTCAACTAATGTATTTTAATGCAAAAGCATCACAAGTTGGCAGCTTTCTCAATAAAACCTTGATGCTGAGCTAGATATATCATATTGTATTTTTTCCATTAGCTGGATAGACTGCA
>NW_015113164.1:200738-211364 GCF_001443285.1 Poecilia latipinna | reverse complement strand
GATTATGTGAGAGGGAATGAGCTTCCAAACGTACAAAACGAAACGAAACATTAGATTCCTGTGTTTTTGGAAATGTAAAATCTTCAATAAATAACAATGGGCTGTATTTTGTTGCTGAGAAACAAAGTAAAGTTGCACAAGTAACCGTGAAAGAGAAGCGGAACGGAGAAGCGGAAAGGAGTAGCGGCGCGAATGGAGCAGCTGCAAAAGCAGTGAAATTGCGAAATTAATGCAAATTTCGACTGGTAGCATTCACTTCGTAATTAGTTTTTAGCTTAGCGGTTTCTGTTCTGTATATAAAGGATTACCTGAAGAATACAGGAGAGAGACAGTATCTCCAACAGTAAATATGGCAAAGATGCTGCGGACAAAAAGTTGGAAAAATATGCAGCCACTTAGTACGTAATTGATGGAGTGAAATTCAGATGATGTAGGCGCAGTTGCATATTTCAGCATTCAATGTTTAATACAGTGCAGACGGGATGTTCAGAATATTCCTTTCTAGGCAGATAAATCAGCTTGTTGGGCCAGAATGGTGGGTGGAGGACAGGCAAGAGAGAAAACTGAGTGGATGAATAAGCACTGTTTTGCAGAAGCAGAAGCATGTGAATAGATGTTTGACTATAGTGTTTTCTTACTCTAAAACCTCAATATAATTATTCCTTTGAACTTCTATTCCTAATTAATAATTAGTTGAGGCTTTTAGCTGATCTTTCACTAGTGGCAATATTGCAAATCTGCTAAAACTTTCTACGGAATATGAAGTTGAATTTGCATTCAAGCAAAGATAAAAATTGTTGTAGGTAACCAATGTGGCGGTGTGTGACTCAAGTTTTCTATTGGTATTCTATAACAGGGGAAGGTATGACTCATAACTTTATTCTGACCAGCTTTTAAGTTTTTTTATTTTTTTTATTTGCACATTTCTTTTGGTTTATACAGAAATACTAAAAAAAAAAATACATTTCTCTTCCAGTAATTGTTCATAGATTTTTTTCTGCTATCATGTAGCGGCTGCTAAATGTTTCTGTTTTTCTGGTATTTGAGAAAACCTAACCAAAGTCACAGACTGAAAGTCACTCATCAGGGGGTTTCCTGCCCGCAGCTACAGACTGTAGTCTAATTCTAAAGGCTGGTTTTCGACTGCAAATGAGCTTTGCAAATATAAGAAGGACTAGTTTTTTTCTGCTATTCTGAGTGGAAGAAGCAGGCTTTTAATTGTGTGTGTGTGTGTCATTCCAAAAATAATGAGTCTCATGATGTGAATCACAGACCGCTCTGTCAGCAGACTGGAGAATGTTTGACAGATTACAATTATTGCTTTGTGAGTGTGAATAAAAAATGCAATTAATGTCCTCAGTATGACTCGACAGGAGAGTGGGATGCAAAATAAATAAGTAGGAATGCTTATTAGACATAATTGATAGAAAAGTCAACCTTTGCTGTGCCTTGAAGAACTATTTATGCCATTCGAACCTTTTTTTTTGTCACGTTTCTAAATCATAGGATTCAGTGAGATAGATCAACACAAGGTATATCAATGTGAAGTGGAAGGAAAAGTATGCATAATCTTTTCCTCAGGACCACTTCTGTGTTTATCATTTTCAGACATACGCGTCAGTCTTTCCTTTTGTATAGATGCACAGTCTTGTGATCGTAAGGTGAACAGCGCAGGATTGAGAGGCTCCAGTGCTCAGCCTGATTGAGGTGGAGATGTGTATTTTAGTGCGGACCGACTGTGACCTTTCAGTCAGAGTGCTTTGTACTCCTGAGGGAAATATGGCAATTTTCAGACCAAGTTTTTATATTGGTCTCTGGGAGCAAATTATGCAACTAAGCTAAAGATTCTGGGAATGGAGACTTTATTGCCCATCAAGACTGTAGTAAGCAGAATTATTTGATGCTTCTGCACATATTTTTGAAGCCTCAGGTTTATTTGTATAGCACATTTCAGCACCACACAACATAGTGCATAGCCAATTATGAAACAAGCAACATTTCATCAATGTGACTCAAGATAAGCTCATGTATGAGTTACTCTTGGTCTTGCTGGGACAGTAGTCCTTTAAATCTAGAAATGTTCTTCAGGCAATAGAAGGCCAACTTCTATAATACCTTCTAAAGATAATAACTTCAGCTAATAATAACTTCATGTTTTTCATGTAGAGAAAGTTGAGGCACATCCACACATTGCTGTGTTCTAAGCATCTGTTTAAAAGGATGCTGCTTTTGTTTCCTGTACTTTACAACAGAAGAAACAAGTCAATGGAAACCATGGCAATACGGCATACATTTATGCATTCTTTCCACTGAGCAATGTTATTTGTTACACTATTTTATGGTCCAGCATATTTAGGTTTCCACTGCCAATTGGACTCTCATTGGGCAGGAGGTGTTAAACATTGCGTCATATGAGAAAAACAATAAACTTGATGCAATAGAATGTCTTGTTTGTCACAAGCAAGTTTTTCTTTCCCCCAAATCAATGGACTGTTGTATAGGTCCACCATAGCAATGCCACATCATTGTCCAATGGACCTACAGCTGACGGAACCCCTCGAATGGTGTGGTACGGTCCTGATGTATGAGCCGCTTTTACAATGGAAACACAAAATATTGTACCAAACCACACCAACCCGTGGCGAACCACTCGGTGAAAACGAGGCATTACGTCTTTCTAAATGGAACTATAAAAGGGTTTCAGGGTAGGTAGGGGGTAAGTGAGTCGTCCTCAGAGTTGATTTTCCATTGTGACCTATGGAGTTTACCCTGGTCACTGCTTTATTGATGCAGTGGCGCTTTAGTCAACAAGTTCCCAGGAAGGAGTAGTGTGATTAAAGTAATTGAGCCGGACGGTGCACACAAATCCCCATCTTTAACAGCCTACCCCCCATGTTTGCATCCATGGTTGAATTGTGTCTGAATAAGACCAGTTCTCAAAGCAACAAGCAATGGGGTGGATTGATGAAGAGATAGGATGGGGGGAAAATCACAAGGGCTTTAGAGAATGGATGAAAGATGAGTAAGAGTATTCAATGGCAGTGATGTAACAACCGCTGAGAAAGTAAACAAGTAAATTACTGAAGGCTTCGTGTGGGGGGAAATGGAGAGGAAGAAGAAGAAAGCAAAGAGAGGAGAGATCTCTCATCAGAAAGAGAGAGAAAGGGGGAGGCTCAAATTCTCCTGCATGTGTGTTCTCTCTCCGTCTTGTCTCCTCGTTTCCTTTCGGTGTGTGTGTGTGTTGGAGCTCAGCGGCATGTCACACCACTTTTAGTCTGAACAAGAAAACGGTAGCAGCGATAAACTCCTCTCCCTCGATTGACTGCAGTTCCCGTGTGCTGTAAGTGAACCTTAAACTGTTAGACTCATAGCAGGAAGCAAGAGTGGGTAGCTTGGACCGAGGAGAGTTTGGGTAATTCTCCGCTGCTCTTGAGGTATGTTGCTCTATAATTTACTAGAAAGTAATTGGTTTTAAATAAACCATTTTGTAACCATTGCTTATCAGCTTTCTGTGTAGCTTACTTCCATTGACTGTGGTTCTGATTCTTGTTGGACCATTTAACTCTATTAAATCAGACAAATTTTGACCCCTCAATCAAACCAAAATTCCCCCAACAGCTTTGTTGTTCTAGGTATTTATTGGCCAGAGAGCAACATGGTCTTTCAAATTTCTGGAAAAGTTTTAGTATGTTTCATGTCTGGATTAGTATGGAAGAGAAAATCAAAGTGTTGAAAAAATATTGTAATCTTTAGACTTTTATCCACCAAAATTTTGTTCTTTAGTTTGTTTTTTATTTCATTCTTTTGTTTTTTATTTTCTTCGTTCGTTCCTGTGTTCGTTCGTTCATTCGTTCATCTGTTCATTCGTTCATTCATTTGTTCGTTCCAGCGAACAAATGCTCCTTCTTTCCTTCATTCTCCTATTTAATCTGGCATAGTTTGCTTTTCTATTTTATCTTTTAAAATGAACATGAAGGAGCAAGTACTATTGAAAGTTGGAACCCCACTTTGATTAGGTACTACTTTAAATTGTCTTTAGCAAAATGTCTTCATTGTAAGTTTTACTGTTTGTTGCTTTAATTGTCTTTGAATTATTCTTCAGAAGTGAGTGAGGAAGCCATATAGGCTAAGAACTATGGTCCAAATAACAGGAGGTACAAATGGCTACCAATTGAGATACGAATTACAGAATCATAACTCCTTAATCACCAAACCCTTTCCAGTCCACCTATATGCCTAATCCGGAGTTAGCTCTTATCTGTAAATGCTGCTGAAATATCCATCCATGTTCATTCTGCTTAGATGGAAGCAAATGAACTTTATTTTTTTCTAGGGTTCTGCTTTGTATCATCAGTATTCCAGGAACAGTTGCGTTTTTGTTCCTATTTATTTTCCTCACAATAGAGGCTCTGCGGGAGTGTTGGCCATGTTCAATAGGTCCAGGCAATAGGTTAGTGCTGAGAGTAATCAGCGTAACAGCACTAGCCAAGGTCTGTGCTTGTTCATTCTGAACAAGCAGGTGGACTGTGAGGTCTAACTTCATAACGTTTCCCTTCAAAACGACAGATACAGCTTTTAACCAATCACTGCTTTGTGGCTCATTTACTGTATCTGCCCTTGTAGTTTAATTTTGAACTAGTTTAATGTAGTTTAAGACATAAACTACATTCAGATTATTTCTAGCCTCAACCTAGATAAGATTAAAATTTAGCTTTGTCTCAATAAATTTTAGCTAAATTTCAATTTTAGTTAAATTTGGATGTAAAACTTATAAATAAAACCCCAGAATAAAATGTTCCTCCTTGTTTGTAGTACGTACACAAGATCTTAATTGGTGCTCTCTTCCCAAAACTCTCCTAATGAAATCCTCATGCAGACTGTTTACCCAAGTCACGCTATCATCCTTGAGCTGGTCCTCCATATCATTTCTTGGTTAAAAATCTTACATTGCTGATTCTTTTCCAACTGAGAATTTTAATAAAACAATCTACCATTCTGTTTTTTTTTGTCTTATTATCTATTATTACATACTTTCTTTTTAAGTGGGTTCCTGCTTCTAAATGTTGTGTGCAGTGTACTAACAGAGCTTTAGTTAAGCTCTTAAACACCTCTTTCACCCTTATTCTTGAGGACTTTCACCACCTCACCTCTGCGCTCTTCCTGAGCCCCTGGTCTCCTGCTGTGATGAAACTGAGACACCACTTAGTGTGAGGCCCATTTCACCACCAAGTCATCCTCTAACCTGATCTTTTTGGATCATGTTGAGACACTGCTGTCTAAGGAGATGCAGGAGGCAATCTATCACCATTGCCCCTACCAATGCCCCTCAAAAAACTTTGGTTGCGTTCACACCAGCCCTGTTTAGTCCATTTTAATTGAACTCTTGTCCATTTGTCTAGAAGGTCTGGTTCTTGAATGCACAATCAAGCTTTTATGTGAACTAAAAAAGCAAACTTTTGTCCATCTACAAACTTAGGTTTGGTTCAAGTGAACTCTGGTGTGGTTGAATTCAAGAGAGTGGAGAGTGGAGACTGTTCCAAAAACACTGTAAATACAACCAAAACAAACATGGTAGTCTAGCGCTGGCGGGAGATGCAGCTTGTGATCTCTTACCAAACACTAAAGAGAAAATCTGATGTTACTCCATTTTTGTTTATATGTCGTGAAGAAAGGAGTTGCCTTGCGTCTTCTTCTGAGCTTTTTGTGTCGTTTCCTTCAGTGGTTCTTAGTGCAGCGCCCCCACAGGCAAGGAGGGAAGCTGGTTTTTCAATTAATTTGGATCATTTGGTAAAGCAGAGTTTGTAAATTAACCACACCAGCTAAAAATGTTGCAATTTTGGTTCCCAATCAGTGAGTTTTACTGCACAGTCAAGTGAGAAAACACCCTTAGAAACATCATTTTTTCTTAATGACTTACTTGCTTGATGCCTTTGAGAGGGATAGATTGTGTTAAATATTTAGAAAAAAATGAAATAGGGCCACTCTGTTTAGAAAAGAGCTGAAATTTGCTTTCCTTCAGATCATTGTCTTGTTTGGATTGACATTTTGTCGTTTTATCATTATTTGTATCAGAAGTAATGTAGACTTGGATCTAAATGAAAAATGGTTCAACCAATAGAGATTTATTCATACACCAGAAAAGTGCAAGACTTGCTATAATTTTGGGAAAGCTTGATCACATTTTTCCCACAAATGGAGTAAAGGTTTTACAAACCCAAACTGTGTTTAAAAAGTTTGAATAACTCGGCCATTCCTTGTAGTTTTTGTGCTTCTGTAATTATAAAAGGGCCCTCATGCCAATAAAGCATTGAAAAAGCTCCCTGTCTGGGGACTGGATGTATGATCTTTGGTTAACCTTTATACTTTGATATCTTTCAAATTACAGCTAAGGTCAGAATTTCTAGCCTCCCTGATGAAATCAAACAAAACTAATCCACTATGTGTTGTTCTTAATTTTTCAATAGAAATCACCACAATGAAACCTGTTAGTACTTGTATTGCTTCCAAAAGAACAAAAGAGAACATTTCCACAAAGTCGGATCAGTTTATTTTATTGAAGTGCCAAATTGTAAGAAGAACACTGAAAATGTTTGGTGTGATTTTATCAGCGGGGGGCTAATGGTTCTGACTGTCTGATCACACAGAGGGAGAACCGAACCATATTTTCAGATTTTTACTTGTAGAAAAAGAGTGTAATTTTTTTTTACTTCTACTTCACAATAATACACTTGATACTATTCCATGACACGAAGTCCTAATAGAACACACTTAGAATTTGTTAGCAATTTATCTAGTACCTGGTTACTATTACTGGTTAGTTTTAGTTTGTCATTATGTGATGAAGACGGCTAACATACATTAATGGTTAGCGGCTCTCCTTGCACATCACAACTCTTTAGCTATTTTAGATCATTATAATGAGGTCAAACACATTGTATCTCCTCTGTTATTGCCACATATATTTTCAGATTGGAATTGTGAGTCTCATCATTATTGCACAGCAGCAAATTCCATCAGTCTTGACTCAGGCATTTCTTCAAACCATACCTTCTACACTCTATAAACCAAAATCTTCAAGCAATATTATTTATGGTTTCTGTTCTAGCTCCTTCCGGCCATTTGGACAGATTCCAGGTTTTCCATCTCATACTGTAGCTCTCTGCCTGCCTGCGCTCAGGCTGTAGCCATGAACTCACCACTTTACTGACAGACCTGTCAGTTCCTTAATAATGGATTTAGCTGTTCTGACGTCAAACACAGGCTGAAATGATCTATGTGATTTCACACCATGACGATGCTGCAGTGGAATGTGGACGTAGAGAATAATTGGAATTTGGAGTTTTCTAATTGATCAAAGTAAAAATGGACTTTTAACCTGTAAGGCTTCTAGTTAAAAAAAAACTTTATTTTTTTTCATACTCGGGAGAATATTAGATCAGTTTTACCCTCATAACATGTTTGAATTTCAATCTGCCCTTTAGACATAGTACAAAAAATAACCTGTTGTTGTTTTTTTACGTCCTCCTCCTCTCTCTGTTGCTGAAAAGGAAACTGGGTCAGAAATGTGCTGCAAGTGATGTTCAAACGTTATGTAATATGTCACAGCGCTTTATCCCCCGTTAGCAGTCCCCATCTTTTCATAGGAAGAAAGAGCAGCCTGTGTTTTAGGCTGTTCATTCTGCAGACGGTTCGAGGCTTCCAGGGAAGTAGGATGTGATACAATAGAAGATTATGTCCTATTTTTGTTTGTGACCCTTATTATTGTTTATATTGTTTTCTATGTATGTTGTTTGTCTTTTTTTTTAATTGAAATTAATTAAATTTTACTAAATCATTGGGACCACTTTAATGTCCTAACTGCATTAAAGTGGTGGAAAATGAGACCCATCTGTTGTTGGACACACTGACTGAGTCGAGCAACTATTGTGATGTGTTGACAGATGTAAAAAGTTGTTCTCAGAACTTGCGTGTTGAGAGTGTGTTGCAGTGCTCTGTCGTCTGAGCTAGGATGATTATATTGATGTTAAAGAAAAGGGGCCCAAAAACAGAACCCTCAGGAACCCCATATTTAGTTATTTCAGGTAAAGACTGTGGTGTCCTGATCATCAAGTGAGTAAAGTTGTACAAAGTTGCAAGACCATGTGCTACTGTAGTAAAACAACAACTCAGTATTTGTAAATGTCAGTTTTTGAATGGAGATCTGGGACAAACAATCCTGATTGGAACATCAATAATCTAAGCTGTTTACTCTAAGTGATTGAACACTCATTATTGAGTTATTAAACAAAACATTGTTCTGCGCCATTGTCTCCTCTTTTTCTTCTTTCTCTGTCCAAGCAAATATGGAAATTTTAGGTTGAGCAGTCATGCTTACAGTCACTGTTCATTACTTATCAAAACAGCTGCTGTTTTATGTCTGAAACCAATAACAGGAGAATAGAACCGATTCCCATAGAAAAATGTCAACTTTCATATTTATAATCTTCCTGATGCAGAACTGCTTGCAGTCAAAATGCATCTTGTTCAAAGCACTCATTCTTAAACCGTGGACTTATGAAGGCGGACGCATTTTAACAAGAGGGATTCTACTAAGTAAAGGTTTTGTTGACTGATTTAAATGCATTTTCTTTCATGGCTTCAAGTGCTACATGCATTATGTTTTAAAGGCAAGGTGTAGTTCCTTTGTACAGACCTGGCTTCTCTTTGCACTGATCAAACACACCAAGGCCATCTGTTTTCAGCTGCTATCTTTAGAGTATACTACATGCTCATGTGTGGTCATGTTAACCAACAACTTTGAATGCTTCACTCACAGGCCTTATCTTAGATGTGCTGTTTCACATCCTAAGCTGCAACAGAAAAACTGCAGACATGAAAATGTTGGTGTATCGGCAGGTAGTGCAAAAGTGATCACATTTACTGTCATTAATTTGTCTGTTTTTTGACTTTTTTTTTTTTTAATGGCCACTAAAATGTTTAGGATGTAATTCCTAAATGTTTAGCTTATAGCACATTATATTAACCCCATTTAATCTAATTAGTCATATTTAATACTATATAATATCCACAAGCTAGCTGTAAATGTATTTCTAATGACTGTTCAACTCTTCCCAGTCATAAAAGGCTTCTGATTGGAGATTCTCCTCTGGATGCCACTGGTTGCCTGTCAGTTTTTTGATGATAAAAGCACTAATATTATCTCACCAAACGCTGTAATCCAAGAATGTGTTCTCTCTCCACTGAGTCAGTATTTTCCAGCTCTATCATTACATCTTTTTTCACCAAACCTTTGTCTTCCTCCCAGACGTCGTCACCTCAGCTTCCCCATCTGCATGTGTAGTAATCAGCTCTGACAACTAACACTTGTTTTTTTCTTTCAGCCCGGTCCTTTAGTCAATCAAGTAAAGCAACTGAGGTTATTTTAAGTTGACATCTTATTGAACCAACTTAGAGATATTGACTGAGTAAGAATAGTTTTATTATAGGATTAGCCTCCGGGTGTGATCATGGAAAGCCGCGAAGGCAAGATTTTTTTGCCTTCGACTACGTACCCAGGAATCCCAGACACAAAGCCAACTAATAGTACTGTCTCTGAGTAGGAAGGGAATGTTTTGGAAGGCAGAAACAGTGTCCAGGTATAACTGTACTTTCCAATCGCATGACGATCAGATGAGCTGAGATTAAGGTTTGTTAATCAACCTCTGACGTTCAGTGACTGTTTGCTAATCCCTTCCTCTTATTGTTGTAAGCAGCTCTTAGTGTTGTCTCTTTTTTTGTTTCTTCCTCAGCTAGAATCTGTCTGGGGTCCAACTCAACAGCTTTTTGCAATTTTGTTTTCTCTTTCTTGGAACAAACATGGGTGCCATTGTTTTCTATGGCTTCTACCGTATTGAGCTACTTATGTCAGCGTCTTTCATCACAAATGTGATGGGAGCAACTGTGAAAGGAATCCATCAACAACACAAATGAGATAAACAGCCAACTGTGACTGCACCATATTGTAGAGTAGTACACCTCCCCTTGAACCTAACAAGAAATGTTAATGTTGAATATTTTTATGCTGATATCAATTGTGCTTGACACATATTTTCAATGCTTCTTTAAAGTACACATCTAGGTCACTTCGACCTATATGAGGTGTTGGCGAAATTCCATCCGACTGGGATTATATATTATTGGAAATCAGAGTTTGAATTTCTGAAATGCAGTAGTATAGAGCAGTGTTTTTCAACCTTTTTTGAGCCAAGGTACACTGTTTTAATTGAAAAAAAATCTCGAGGCACACCACCAACCAAAAATGTAAACAAAGATACTTTGTAGTCACCTATATTACATATATAGTCATTCTTATCAAAGTGTCTTGAATAGGAATCAAAGGAACACAAAAACGTATTTTTATCATATTTTACATTTCTTATTTCAAATTGCACGTAACATGTCCACTTCAAAATTACGGTGCCATAACAATGTGGTTAAAGAAAGAAGGTGTAGTGTTTCTAAAACACTTCAAAATGTTTTAGAAACTAATCCACGAGCATTATTTAAGCTGGAATACAGAAAATAATTCTTATTCTGAAAGAAGCAATAATATTTGGGAAATATTTCACTGTTACAATATGAAGATTT
>NW_015113164.1:156537-198077 GCF_001443285.1 Poecilia latipinna | reverse complement strand
AACCCAGGATATTATTTAAAGAGGACTCCATCTAATTCACAGATATGTAGAGTGTACATCAGTGTTTTTCAACCTTTTTTGAGCCAAGGTACACTGTTTTAATTGAAAAAAAATCTCGAGGCACACCACCAACCAAAAATGTAAACAAAGATACTCTGTAGCCGCCTGTATTATATATATATAGCCATTCTTATCAAAGTGTCTTGAATAGGAATCAAATAAACACAAAAATGTATCTTTATCACATTTTACGTTTCTTATTTCAAATTGCACGTAACATGTCCACTTCAAAAATACACCTGAACACCTAAACAGTGCCACAACACTGTGGTGTTAAATTTAAAGAAGTTGTAGAAAACTTCAAAGTGTTTTACAAACTAATCCACCAGCATTCTTTTAGCCGGAATAAAGAAAATAATTCTTATTCTGAAAGAAGCAATAATATTTGGGAAACATTTCACTTCATATTCACTGTTACAATATGAAGATTTGCATGTACAAAATGTCAATATCTGTATATTTTACCCATCTAGTGTGAAACCTGTGCATGTTTGGATGAAAACAGCTGATTTCCTGGCAGAAATTGCTAGAGAGCCCCTTGTTGGTTGAAGAAAAATACACAGAAAAGCCTCACCGTGCTACAATCCGCAAGGTTCAAAGCTTAGGAAAAATGTAGCAGCTTATAGTCCGGAAAATACGGTACCGTAGGTGAAATTGAATAATTTCCACGGCACACCTGATGATCACTCATGGCACACTAATGTGCCACGGAACAGTGGTTGAAAAACACTGGAATAGAGGAGTCCCTGGACCACAGCCACTCGAGATTAGCTAAAACCTGCAAATACTAAAACCAAATATACATTACTGTGCATATTAAGCTCAGTGGAAACCATCTTAGCCCTATCACAGAAACTAACTTCCAGAGACTGGCTGTTCCCCATAAGAGAGGAGATAAGACAATCAGAGACAAGGAAAATAAAAACGGTGCTCCTGGATTGGCTGCTTTGCAATCGCTAATGCACCTAGCATTGTCTAGGTGTTTCAGATTCCCAGGCTGCATTTTCAAATATCTTAGAAAAAATTGCAAATAAGCAAGTTTTCCACAAACAACTTAGAGTTATGTTCCACAGAAATAATCATGACTAGGTAAATCCATAAATGCTGAACTGCAAACAGGTGGGGCTCCACATTTGATCAAATCCAAGAGTCCTTTCCAGTTGGGATATTTCAGTCCGAGATCGGGAATTGATTTATTCCATAAATCTTCATTATGCAAACTATACATCTAGAGGTTGTAATTCCTAAATGTTCTTTTATTTACCTTAACTCTTTTGTTTATTATGTACCAGTGAAAGAATGCTAAATTTCTCACACACGATAATTATCATAATGCTGGTTTTATCTATTTGTGGGGTTGGCTGTAGAAGTTGATGTGTCAATATTAACTCCCATTTCTCTGTTAGCTAAAATGCTGTGTCCTCTTCTTCACTGCTTCGCAGCAAACAACTTGTTACAACATCGCCTCTTTGTGGTAATAGAAACTAATTTCATTGTCAGGGTTAAACATGCTTTACAACAGGTGACTGATCTAAGCTGGTAACAATAACAGTTTCTCTTATTTTAAGATGAAGTAATTGATATGTAGAACCATAAAAACATATAGTCCTGTCATAATTGACAAATCTAACTCAGAATCTGTTATATTTTTTTTACTTTTCATATATTTTTATATATATTTTAACAAATCTAGTTGAGCCTGACAGGGTGGTAAATCAAACTAAAAGGGCATTCTTAGCTGCTGCTGAGTTTATGTCTCTTTTGTTTGCTCTGTTAATTTCTTCATCTTTTATTTTTTTGAACATAATCCACCGTTGTACCCTCCCAGGCCATTTTTTTTTTTTATGTTCTGCTTCTGTTGTTTTAAGTTGTCTCCTAAACATTTTAGTCCAACTAATGTCTGTTTTTCATTTGTTTTTGTCTCTTTGTCTTCTTTTTTGGGGGGATTAATGTCACTTGTTGTCGTCCCATGTGGCTGCATCCTCACTTGCTGCTGCTGTTGCTGATGCTGCCCACTGTCGCCAACCCCGCTGCACGCAAACCTGCCAACATCTGGCCAACAACGCATGGTGGACACACCCATCTCCGTCCTCTCCCCTTCTTTAATCTTTATCCCCCCCCCCCGAATCCCCATGCCACTTTTTTTCATCCCTGCCACTCTTTCCTGCTCTTTTTCCTCTTTTACTTTTCTTGTTCTGTCTCCACATCTTTTTCCCCCCCCTCACAAGCACCATGCAGAGTTGAGAGAGCATCATGCCGCCTCTGGTAAGCCAGCGACCTTTCAGGGGAAGGGCTTTGGGCAGTGTACACAGACAGCAGCCAGTCCAGGGCTCATATTTAGAGCCCAATGGAAGAGAGGGAAATGTTCAACTTTAGAGAATAGAGTCCTAAAGTAATTCACTCATTTTTCAAACTTTTTCTGTGAAAGAATTTTGTTGTTGTGTATGCTTTTCCTTTGCTGCTATTGAGTTCAGCTTGCAGAAATCTGTTTGGCTGTTTTTTGTAAGGAAATGTATATTTTTTTTTTACTTTTTTACATTTCTTCATGCACAATTCCTTTATTGAAGGAAGTATTGAACGTTATTATTTAAGTATCCTTTATGTGAAATTTAGTTTTAGGCCTTTCATGGCATTCTTCTGCTTTACTCACATGCTATTAATTAGTTTGCCTACTGTACTTAAAGGGTATTTTTATGCTAGAGATGTTTGGTCCACTTTATTTCCACTTTGTTTAGACAAGTGTGAATCATCTGAACTCTGTGAACCAAACAAGCAAACTCTGTGATAACGGGAGTCTCCCTCACTTACAGTAAGAAAGCGTTGCAAGGAAAGCCAAAGACATGAACTGACGCCTCGTATATATAATTTTTTATAAACATATACGTGATCTGAAAACTTAGAAATCCTCATTCTGTGTCCGGGAACCACCGCGTTCTCTCTCCATCGCTGTCATCTTTTTGTTTACATCCAGGAACTTTCGTCAAAGCAAATCAAGGCATATCAAGAGGTGAAAATTGTCAGCATTCTCTGCCCAATTAAACCGAGTCCTCAGGACTAACGCCTGAAAACATGTTCCCTCCATTACAGTGACGGATGGTGCCCTTTTAGTTTCCACACTGTGACCTTTAGGGGGTTGAGCACAACCTGATAAATTTCCAAGAACTAAATTTGTTGTTCTTGTTAGCAAGGAAAAGGTTTCATACCATTTTTCTTTCATCCACCTAACTGGCAGTACAACGCAAAACTTAAAGGAGCAGTATTATGTAAAAAATGACTTTTTTGAGCTTCACATCATGTTATAATGTTATTCCCTCATCAAAAACATACTTGGAGTGTTGCCTTGATTCTTTCATGCACGTCTGAGAAATCCTTCAATCTCCATGGCAACCATTCAGCTTTGCACAACGCCTGGTGGGACGGAAAAGCGCCAGCGCTCTTCCTCGGAGCTGCAGTTTCCAAGCTTCCCCCTCCCAGAGCAGCCCTTCCCATAAACTCCCCCACTCAGCTCCTTCAGACTAGCCAGCAGCAATTAGCAAACACCTGGTGGAACTGAGGAGCTGCTTCGCTCATTTTAGAAACTACTTCTCAGTGAAACACTGGTAAAAAGTATTGTTAAAGGGTTAATAGAGGAGCCACGTAGTGATGATTTCCTGAAGGTGGAGTTTCAGAAAGAGCAGGAGTTTTTAAAGAGACAGAGACCCAATTTCAAGGTGTTAAATTACAAAGTAAAGTTTCCTTTTTAAGTCAAATTTGACATATATAATTATAGCTAACATAGCGACTTGATAGTGCTATAAAATGGCACTATGTGGCTTTAAAACACATAATACTGCCCCTTTCATTACTCTATCACTATGTTTTTGAAACAACTTTTATAATAGTTTAATTCTGTCTTCCATAGGTAGAATGAGGTATACTTGTGAATAGATTTACGTTTAACTAAAAACGTCTGGTTCAGTTTGGATAATCCGGGTCATCAGTGTAATAAAATATTCCTTCGATAATTAGTGAAACACTGAGTCAATCAGACAAATGCGCATTTGTCTTTAGATATTTTATTTTAGAAAATCATAGTAATAGTAAAATCATTTGTCCTCAGTTTAGGCTAGAAAGAGAAATAGAGAAGGATGAAAAGGGAAGAAGTTGAAACTTAACACAATTCTCTTTAATATCTTTTTCAGTCTCGTACAGGGCACCTTCCAGTCAGCACCAATAACATGCATGCTAGTTTCATTAGCCTCAGGTAAACATGGTGGAGTGATAAGGCTCGTATAGGCAGCTTATCAGCTCCTATGAAACATATTTCCAGTCGTAAGGCGCAGATAAAACCCAATGTTATGTAAGTTCTCAAAACGGGGTTATGAAACGAGGGGGGTATGCACCGAACTGGTGCTCCACAAGAGGGCCCTTTGTAGATCCTCTCTGTTTGAAGCAAGAGATGGCCTAATGTCCTGTTTTCGTCTCATTTCCTGTTTCCACCTGAAGGTGCTATAACGTCCAGCGATGACCCCATCCTTCTGACCCCAGGCAGGATGAGCCAACGCCAGGTGAAGGAGCGGGACAAGGAGAAGGAGAAAGAGAAGGAGAAGGAGGCGGGCCTTCAAACGCCCAACAGGGAGCACATAGCCACGCCTTCTAACCTCAGCCCAGGGGTCAGCTACACCCACGGTAAGACCCACTGGTGCGCCGTTTGCTCTAATAATAATAAATAACACGGGGTTCTCATAAGGTGTTATTCTCATATGTGAGATTTTTCTGTAAAACAATTTTTTTTTGTCTCATCTGTGGCTCGACTAGCATTGGTCGACCTTAACCTGGGTAGAAAAACAATGTTCATGCTTGAACCTGGTTTTGAAAGCCATCTTTGTTCTTGAAATTGCAGTGCTTTGCTAAAGTCATAATTTACGTTTTAAATGTAAAAATATTCAGAGTATGAATACTTTTGTATATACATAAAGTGTTTTTTTTTAACATAAGGTAGCATTAAATAATTTATCGCTTGCTGCTGAGCTCTGTTTGTGTCAGTTTGTTTACAGTTGTTGTAGAAACTGTCGCTGAGACCTTCGTTCTGAAGGTTGTATCTCGGATATTGATTATGTGTTTATTAATAGAATGGAATAGAAATTTAACAGCTACAGCAAGTTGAAGATAAGTTGAAGCACAAGGTAGAAATAAAAATAAGACTGTAGAGTAAATGCAAATAAGGAGAAGCTGTATAGGCTACAGCAGCAGCATAAAACGGCTCAACTTCTGTAGCCTTCCTCCTGATTAAAGCAGTAAACATTTATCATTTGCAGAATAATCAGATTAGCTGTCTTAGTCTGGATTGAGCAGCAGCATGACTCACAGAGTATGCCTGACCTGCTGAGTTTATGAGGTGATAAGAACCTCGTCTTTTCCTCACTGTGTGTTCAGTGTTTACTTACATACAGTAAACACTGAACATTCATCTCATTTAGTTTTTTTCATCTTGCTTTTTCTTTTTTTTTTTCCAATTTGTTGTTTTACTTTGAGAATCATGTTTAAACATTTTGAAATCAATTCAAAAGAACGGAGATATAACGATCTGGGTGCATAATCACAGTCATCAGTTAAAAACCTGTAGGAATGAGTTCATTTAAGGCCTTTTAAGCAGGTTGGAGCTAATTTTAGCGCCATATCCGCTAGCACTGATGCTCCTCTAAAAAGTACAAATGTATCTCTTTTCATTAAATTAATGTTGTTCTGTATTTTGTCCTCACACTAGGTAAAGGTCTTGCTGTGGAACAAAATAGAATAGATTTCACTAACGTCTTGCATAACCACTCATTCATCTCATTGTGGTCTCAGTGCGCCCTCTTCTGGCTTTATAAAGAATATGCGTTCAAGATTTGTGCAGGTCTTACTGATGAAATTCGAGTTTCTGTTAATCACTGATAAGATTGTGGATTGAAGATCTTCCTGAGGGTGGTTGCTCGGTTACCTTAAAGGTACATTACAGTGTATCATCTTGACAAAACTATATTGATTTCTCTTTCTTTTGACCAGTTCTTCATTGTCTTAGTAATGAAGTCACTGCTGATCATGGAGTCCGGAAAGAATGGTTGTCCATCTTAGTGATTTGATGTTGATTAGGTAGTCAGCAGGTGTAAAATGACGGTCATAATGTTAGAGCTTAATTTCATTTGTTAGTGGTTTTAGAAAACATGTGTATGTTTAAAGACGTGTTCATACCACAAGAGGGAGCTACTATGACACAAATATAAATCTGCATTCAGTTGCCTTGAATTTTTTATTTTTTAAGTTACTGACTCAAAATAGTGCATAATTCAGGATTGGAAGAAAAATTCCACTTGGTCTACCGTCAAACATTTTGAAACATTCTCAACATACTTTTATGAGAAGAGGAAATGGAACAAAGTAATATCTGTGCTGTGAAGTTATTATTTTAAAACCGTTTAGGTTGAAGTTTCTGGTTATAACTTGGCCGTCGTAACTTCGATGTCCAGCGTGTTATTATCAGTTATGATCCAGATTAAGAAAAGCACCTGAACATTTTCCTAAGGATACACCTTAACATGCTGCAGCATCGTCCAAACTGCCTCTGTTTGTTTTCACAATGACTCGCGAAAACCTTCTCTGACCCTCAACTCCTTCAAGACCAAAATAGGTATCCATGGCAACTGATTTTCAGCCCGAACAATACTGATGTCAGAGCCATTAAATGCCACTGGTCTTGATCTGTCGAAGAAAAGTCAAAGCTGCAGTCCAGAACAGCCGTCTCGATGGCAGCTTGAGCTTCGTTTTGTTTTGCTCGATTTAAAAAAAAAAGATAAAAGTTTTATTTTTTATTTCTCCTCCCCCCATAATTCCTCTGTCAGAATGTTTTACAGTTTGTCCGTACAGCGAGACGCATCGCGGTGACGTAAGATTACTCAAATCCAGCCGGAGCTGTGAGGGAACATTCACAGCTGAGGTGTGAAGCTGAGCGGTTGTTTCAGCAGTGTCAAGTACAAGTACGAAGGTTTAGCATATTAAATACATGGAGTCATCTCCAGACATTGAAGCTCCACTTATTCTCATATTTATATGCGTTTCTTCCATATTTTAACTCATTAGCGTTTGTAAAAATCCCTCCGTGACTCTTTCTCACCAATAACTCTGGCTTCTGGAATCATGCATTAATATCAGTGTTTAAATATTTAAAGATGCTCCTGCTTTCATGGCGCGTCGGCTTCATCTCGGTGATTTCCTATCGCACACGCACAGAAACGGCGTTGCCTCTGCCTTATGACTCAGCGAGGAGCCGTTTTGATGAGACGTCTTCAGCCGTAGGCGCCGACTCTTTGAGGATCAGCAGTCTGGAAACAACCGACTCCAGTTCTTGCGTATTTATTGCACCTTGAACGTTTTCCTCATTTCCTCACATTATAGCCACGAGCCATAGGAGGTTTAATCGGGACTTGATGTGGGATGACAATCTGAAAAGTGTGGTGGGGAGTTCTTTTAAGTACTTTGCGGAATCACCTTTCACTGCAGTGACTTCTCAATAATTTTACGTCAGCCTTTGACTAGGCCATTCTGACACATGAATGTGAATTGATCTAAACAATTCAGTTCAATAATGCTGTATTTCTACCAAAATAAAACTAGACGTTGTAACTTATATCATCCAAGTATCTCTGAAGAATCGTCCTAGGTGATGATGCAGTGGACAGAAGGATCGCCGCCTGTCATGAAAACAAATTTTGCTTGACAGTATAGAGACCATTTTTTAACTGATAACATGCATAACAATACAAATACATGCTTTCAAAGATTCTTACTGGCGCGGGAAGAATCTTGTCTCTGGCAGAAAGACAAATGAAAAAAAAAAACAAACAAGTAAGAAAATTACAATTAAAGTGTTACTGTATTAATCCATGGCAATTTTGTTTACAGAAACGTAATAATCCATTTTATTCATGGTTTCGATTGTAAGTAATTTTTATCCCCTTTTTTTTTTTCATTGTATTAGGTTGTCATGTTTTATTTTGGATCTTTAAAACAAAATCTTCCAGTTCCAGCGTCAAGTGTTCTTTACAAAATTCAAGTTTATTGGTCTTTGACATGTTCAACTTATCACTTGTAAATTGGGTCAAAACGACAATATCATCATTCATTGCAATAATTACCGGGACAATTTATCATCTGTCAAAGTTTCTTATGTTGACAGGCCTGGTCGTAATGTGGCAAAACACAGAAAATTTCAGTCTGCTTAGCGCTTTCGTGCGCGTATTTCTGTTTAAAAGAAAGCGAAATGGGCAGCGGAGGGAGACGAAAAGCAAAGGGAACAGGTGGGGTCAGCTTGGATTTAGGATCAGCTGCGGGGATTAGTCTCTGTCAGACCGGGTTAGCTAAACGGAGGGGGCCGCTCTGATCAGCAGCCTCCCCATCTTCCTCCAGCGGGCCACCCGAACGCCGACCGGGTCGGGAAGACACGATGGACGACATCTCCGTCTGGGTTTCCGAGTGCCGCTCGGGCAGCTGGAGCACTCGGAGTGACCGTAGCGCGACATGGGAGGTTAAGCTGCTGTCTGCTCCTCAGCTTTGGACTCTTTTGAGTTTCTCTTGATTGTTAGCCAGAAGAAAACCGAGGTACAGTACAGTAGAGCACTACTTGTTTTCCGTGTGGTCGTTGTGGTTTTATACCTTCTATTTTCCTGAAAATTGCTGATTTAAGGACAGAAGAAAGATGAAGGGAACATAAAAAAACAGATTTTAAATTTAGTAATGTTGTTGCATTGACTCAAAGCCAGTAGACGGAGTCAATAGATCAGTGATTTAAATAGCCTCTTTGTTCCAGAGGTAATCCCAGGCTTACATGGTGTTTCCTTTAAGGCTTTGGTTATGTTTTCTGCATGTGACAGACTGACTCTGATGTACATGTTGCTGCTAAAATCCTCAATCCTTTCAAAACTGTATTTCATTATATTTTCTTCAGTTAGATGTGCACCCAGTTTGAAAAAAATTGACCCACATGCAGACTAATTTTAGGCGCAGCGGCGACGGACGCCTCCTCTCCTCGCAGGTTAATTAGCTGTGGGAAATGATTCACTCGTTCCCAACATCCAATTACCTGTTTTAATTAAAGCACATTTGAGTCAGACGGCCATTGCTGTGCATTTCTCAGGCGCGGAACGGCCGGTTGCCACGGCCACAGAAGTTTTAGAAGGGATTATGCTTGTTTATACTCAGTCAATCTGTCTCTGATGAACCGTCTCCACGGACTGAGACTTGACAAAAGGCCAGTGGGACGCTCGGAGCTTTTAGACAGGTTGAAGTCACAACAATAAACAGGGCAGGTCAGCTGATTGGAAAGAAGATGGCGGCGTTGTAGATGTTCTTCCTTACAGATTGGGGTTTTGAAGATAAGGTTCAAGGCTTTTCTCATCCCAGATAAAGGCAAATAGTTTGTCTTCCTTCTGTCTTTAATGGAGCTTTGTGCTTGTTTTTGTGCTGCCCGATGACCCCTGACCTCACAGCAGCTACAGGTCTTTAGGATTACAGAAGGACACACCCCTCTTTAGGGACATTTCACTGTTATTTATCAGGATAATAGCGCCAGAAACTACATATACAGTAAGATTTTTCTTAAATCTGTGCGTTCTTGGCCATTTTTAATAAACGTCATCAAAGTCTGGGTAATTATGAAAACAACAAAATGAAGTTTCTACAGGACAAAATCTAAATGAGGATATAAATCTATAAGTTATCAGAAAGTAGCTCTTTGGAAATCCCTTTACTGATGCTGAAGTCCTAATTAAACTGGATTAACTGCAGTTTTTTTTTGTTCTTTTTTACAAATTCAACTAAATATGAAGTTGTGTCTTTGACATTCAGCTAGCTACAAAGTTAGTTCTTTGCCATAAAGTCTGTGCAGCTCCAGCTAGAAATGCACCGATCCAACATTTACATCTGTGTTGGTCCCGATACTTTAAAAACTTATAGATCAGGTATTGGTGACAATGTGCCCGATCCATAAAAGCAGATCTGTTCAGTCTAATTCTATGCTCTGTGCTTTGAGCCACATTATGCTTTATTATTTATTTTACCTTATATTTAAAAATCCTAATTGCTCTTTGAACCCATTTGAATGAAGGTTTGTTGGAGTTTATTCTAGGTAGTCAACCTATAGTTTTTACCAGTTTCTGTTTCTTTATTATTCATTTAACGTCATCTGTTATACTGCTGACTGACTAACTAACTAGTAACTAGAAGGAAACGACAAAAAGACCATCTCATCAGCAGATTACAAGTAGATCTAGTTCCGTGGAAGAAATTTAAAGGGGATTGTTTTATGTTCATATATCCAGATAAAATCTGGCAGTTTTGAGTCTGGGATGAAATCTGGGAATGTGTGAGAGCGGTGAGAGCTTTTGGGGAAGCCAAGCTGTCGTGGAGCTTTTGATTCTGCCTCATTCTCATCATTATCTGTCTTCTTCGCTTCGTCTTCCAAAGATAAAAAGCAGGACGGAACGTCACGGATATGAATCCACGATATCCGTGATGTGACTGATTACTATTACAATCAAAATAGAGGCTCCGCTTTTACAGCCGCCATTAAAAAAAAAAACGACAACAAAAAGAAAACAGGCATCTTAGTTCAACGTTTAGAAAAGATGAATCATCTGGGGAAGCAGTGAAGTGTTCCTGTACGTCTAAAGGGGCCGATTAGAAACTCCTGAGGAGAAATGCAGCAGCAGAGGAAGACTAGACGTGGAACACATCGAGTCAGGATGCGGCTCCCCTCCCATCCGGAGCACAGGGAGTAGGCGGGGCTCGGCTTATTCCTTATTAAGTACTTACAGCCTCTCCCCTCTCATAGCAGAGAGAGAGAGAGTGTGTGTGAGGAAGAGGGGGCCAGTCGGCTGCACTGATTCAAAGCCTGCGTGTGTTTTTGTGTTGTGCTCCTCCACCGCTTCACTCGCACACTAGAGGGAATTGGCTTCCCGATCACCTTCCAACCTTCCGCCCCAGAGCATTCCAGCCCCCTCCTCACTTCCCTTGCGCCCCCTTGTGTCTTCCTCCCCCCCCTGGCGAGGGAGCTCCGTGCCGGCCCCATGATGAAGGAGGAGGGCCTGCTGAACCGCCGGCGGTTCTCCACGTGTGGCGGGACGGCGTCGCTTCGACCTCCGCACCCGGACGGACGCAAGCTCATCCGCAACGCCTCCTTCGGGGGCTATAACGAGCTGTCACCCATCTCGCTTCCAGGTGGGTGTGCTCCCCGGGTCGCAGGGCGCCGCAGAGTCTTTTAGTAGTTCAGCTTGTGGTCGCGACTGATTTCTACTACAGGATTTACTCTACGGTGGGAAGAGTTTTCTCAGAACGCTGTGTTTTACTACTTTTTTGTTGTCAAGACAAGTCCAACAATCCTCCCACATCTATAATCTACTGATAATGTTTATGAATCTGGAGTAAAGCATAGTTCAACAGGGTGAACTCCTCTTTGTCATCTAAAGCAACTATTCTGAAAAGTGACATTACCTCGCTGCCGATTGGGGAAAAAAACTTTAGGAATTGAGACGTTTTTTTTTTGTTGTTTTTTTCCACATCCCTCATGATGCGGCCACTCATAGTGAATTTAAAGTTGTGACTTTAAGTATGAAGTTGGGAGAATCAGCTTAAATGAGATGTTCTCATTGGTGTCTGTGGAGGAATCGGTCTATCATCTCTCTCAAGAACTCTTGTAGTTTCTCAACTCTAAGACTTTTCGGTTGTTTTAAGGTTTCATTTACCAATTTTATTTATCTTTACTGGGATTTTAACTAAATCAAGTTCATATTTGTACAATAGTTAAATCTAGCAAACATTGACTTTCGAGCGTGAATACATGTTTGTACCTCTGTTTTATGGTCTAAGAAAAAAAAAAGCTAGACATTGTCAAGCATAGTTCAAAACAACGTTCACTTGCATGTGTTTACTGAATCGGAAAAAATGCGAATTTTCCGTTTTGCTGCGTATTCTCTTTGTAGTTTTGAATTAGAGCTAAATAAGCTTGCGCAAGCTGGTAATGGACAACTCGTCTTCTTCAGTTGGGCTTTACGTCGGGTTCCAGCCATTCCCCAACGAAAGTGCTGTGATAATCCTCTTTTTTTTTTTAAAGTGCATTTAATCCTACGGTAAACGAAGGATTAAATCAGGCTACCATTCATTTGTAAAATGGCTTTCAGTGATCTTTGCTTTTGTTCATCCTGGTGAAAAAGAGCACGGAGCTGGAGGCGGACAGCTGGCGACCACACAGCGCTCCCAAAGAGGGAACGCGTCCCCTGTTCCACCTTTCCCCACGACTATTTTTAACTTTAGTGAAACCCAGTAAAGGCTGACTGTGCACAAACCTTGTTTTGTAGCCACAGACGGATGCAGTATTCATGACTCTCCTGCATGACCTGGTAACTCTGCTAACTCTTTGCTCTTGTGTTTGGCGTTTTGAGTCTCAGAGCTTACGGCCGACTCTGTTGCAGGCTTTGAAAGCGTTTGCCGTGGCCGGAGATTTACTCTGGCGACCTTTTTGGCCGAAAGCCGCCTTCTTTCCTCCTCTAAAGTACCTCCTCCAGCTATACAAATCTCTCAGACTTCAACACAGCGTCTCTGAGTCATAGTGTTTCTCCTCCTGCAGCCCCGACTCCATTTATCTTAATTTTTGACATTCAGCTACCAGACGGCAGCGCCCAAGAGCCTCTGAAGGAGATAACTGGAGCAGGCAGGTTGGACTAACCCACTTGTGTGCTTGTTGTCTTTGATTTGTCTTTTGAGCTCCACGACTGGTTGTTTTTTTGTTTTGTGTTTTACTCCCACATCTCTCCTCGTCTGCAGCTCATAGAAGCTTTTTGGCGTCTGAAAAATCCCTTGTCTTATATTCTCCTCTCATCAGCTTACACCTACAGATTTTCTAAGGGGTTTAGACTGAAATGTCAATGTCAGTTTGATTCTGGGGAGTCATTTCTAAGATGACTTTGCCACATTGTCTAGATAGTTCCTTTAGTTTTTCTGCGATCTTGGAAATTCACATAAAATCCCTGCATTTATTCCCTCTAATGCAGGGAAAAAAAATACATTAGGAAATCTTTGATAACTGATTGCAAGTTCCCAAAAACTCTAATTTGTCTTAAATTCTAAGTTTAAAAAAATCTTCCTGACTGCAGTTGCTTCAGTATTACCACATAATATTCAGTCCTCATGAAGTAGCAAAATGACCCCACAGCATGATGCTGCCACCCCCTTACCATCCAGGATGGTACAAGCATTCTGCATTTTTCACTCCATTTGCAACAATTCTTTTCACGTCCAAACAGTTCAACTTTAGTTTCATCAGATGAAAATATATCCAAATATGAAGGTCTCGTTCTTTTTTTTTTTTTTTTTTTTTTTTAGCATATTAGCTTCCTCTTTTTTCTGCACATTCTGGACCCAAACACATTCATCTGTTGGTCACAGAGCCAGTCTCCTGCTTGCTACAATGGTTGGACATTCCCATCATGTCTATTCTTGTGTATAATTGATCCTTTTGCTGATACATTGGCTTATTTCTTTTGACTTTCCCATTGTATCAAATAAGAAAACAGTATTCCGTCTAACTTAACTTCAAACAGTGAGAAAATGTCTTTGTTTTTTATTCTGTGTACGTAAACGTTTGGTTTCAACCGTAGTTGTTGCCCTGCTGTTCTTGGTCTTTTTTTTTTTTTTTTTATATAGATTGTCCTGTTTTAATAAACTATCCAGAAGCTTATGTTGAAGATGTTTAAGAATAGGACGTCTTGTTGGACCCATGGGAAATCAGGCTGAGCTGTATGACTCCTGCTGTGACTGTTTGCTTGGACATGAAGTAAATTATTATTTAATACCACACGACTTTGAGTTTTGCTTTTATTTTGGTTTACAATGTGCCTTTTCATAGCAGTTACTTGGTTTAGCCTCACCAAAAATATAAATAGATCATCCCACACAAAACTGCCACCATGGAAATACAAGCTGCTGCACCTCCTCCCATTCAGACATCCATGCCTAAAATATCCCTCCATCTGAAGGAAAATTGATTTTTCTCTTCCTAAGAGCATTTATCTTAATGCTTCATTCACTTAATTTCTTTTCTTACTTCTGTTTGTGAAGCACAGTGATGGGCTGATGAATTGAGGGGCTTAATGGCTGCGGCAAGAACGTCACATCTTCAGAGGCACAACAGAGCGCCAGAGACTGTTTTCATCTCCAAAAATATATTAAGAATAGATCAATAAGGACTACAAAGAGGCAGCATTCAGAACATGATTTATAATATGTTGTTGAACGTGACAGACCAGTCCTCAACATTGTTGAATTCAGTTGCCCAACCCCTTCCATGACTACATGTGTATAAAACTCAGCACCTAAAGCATGTGGTTATGCAAGCATTTATGAATTTGTCTCTCTCAAGATTGAATTGGCATTTCTTTGGGATTGATGATTCCAAAAGTGTAAATATGTTTCATTTTTTACTAGTTAGTTGCAATTTTCAGCTGTGTCAATATCTACATACCTCCATACTTCAGCTGTGCTGTAGATTCAACAGACGAGTCTGGTTTTGGTTGTTGCCCCGGGAAACGGCACTTGTGTTTCTGAGGGCGTTATATTATGGGGCTATTATTCATTAGTTGTGATCATTTTATCCTTCCTACTTTGTTGAACTGTTTCCTCTTCCTATTCCAAAATGGCTACCTACTGCCACCAAAAGCAAGTTACCATGACAACATGAGTGATTGAGTTTGGTGTGGAAGATCAGAGTCCTGATCTCAACTCGTTGCAACATTTTTAAGATGAATAGAGCACATACTGTGAGCAAGGAATTCTCGTTCAACATCATTAGCTGTGTTTCCTGTAAAAATTTCAATCACTCTGTAAAAGTTTAAATAAAACTAGAACTGCAGACAGTTACCACAGGGTTCCAAGCACTACCTAGCAGAAAATGACCTTTCCTACGACCCTGCCGGTGCACTTTCCTCCCTGTGCTGTCTCTCCATCTGTTGACTGGATGGACCATTACCCCTCAAAAATTAGACTTGGTAGAAAATAATACATATATATATATATATATACAGTTTTTACTAGATTACAAAACATTGACAAAATACCTTGGTGAAACTGCACTGAATACTTCTGGGGAGAGCAAATTATATCCTACACACGTGTTTTTGTACTATAAAGAACTCAGTGCAGAGAGAATAAACATTAAAATGCAATTAGAACATTTTTGAAGAAATTTAAAAGGGGCCTGCCAAAATATTTGTGTCTGAAATCCAGCATTCTGCTGCTGAAATGAGCAACAATGCTTAGGTGAACTAAAATGTAGTCATTAGCATCTGGGGAATCATTAGCATACTGACTAACACTGACTTACTCCATTTGCTATGCAAGAAGTGCATAAGCTAAAATGACCTAAAATGCTAAAGTTAGTTTAAGCCCTGATCGGACCCAAATCGGGGGTTCTGATGCTGAAATTAGCAACAATGCTAAGGTTAGCTTCAGAAGTGTCAGTGGCATATGGATTTTCAGTAATATAACCCGTAAGCTACTGTGGGTTATCATACTCCACTCTGTATGCTAAATGTGGCTAATATGTCAAACGAGACAAATAACATTTGAATACGTGTAAATATTTAACATGCATTCCTTTACGTTTGCTGTCTTGTGCCATATTTGCTCTCCAACAATGCGGGTAAGGCACATGGACTGTGTTCTGACCTTATGAGGGTGGTAATGGATGTGGAAAACATCCAGTCTAGCAGCATGGTGCGCTCCCTGCTGCTTCTGTACCGTCGCATTCCATTTGGTCTCCCTTCTTCCCCAACATCTGATCTGTCACAGAGGTTCTTGCTGTTCCTCTTACCTTAAAGAGACATACGCTACAGTCGGGATGCGGTGCGGCGTGACTCATCCACAACCGAAGGCTTACAGATGAACATTCATCCCTTTTCACTTTCTATTTGCACGTTCAATCAATGGGACGCGGTGCTCACTATGCTATAAAATATAAATATCTATTGAGATTGATTTTCAAGATACATTACTGTTTTATTTTGCCTTTTCTAATGAGACTTTATTCAATCTAACCATCTCATTTCATAAGCTCTGACTCGCAAATTCTATATTGAACAAAAATTTCTCAATAAGATGCAATTTGAAATTTGTTAAACTTATTGTATTTTGAAAGCAAAGAAATGTATACATATTTTTCTTTTAGTAAGTTAATTTGTAGATTATCTGATAAAAACACTGCGTGGTGTTTTTGTCCGAACACATCAGATATGCAGCTTTGGATGGGAAGGACTGTTTATGCTGAAAATATTTGCTGCTGATGCTAAGATGAAAACACCAGTCGGTATGTTGAAGGTCATGCTCGGTTTCTTGTTGATTTGGCATTGATGTGCAGAAAAAAAAAAAGCACAAAGTATTGATTTTGGAGAAAGAGGCGGTGAAGGCAGAGTTTCGCTCTCAGACAGGGAGACTCTGCCCTTAGGAAGTCCTTGTAGCAGCTGTCATTCTTCCTCAGCTGGAGTATTGCTCAGAGGTCAGAGGAGTTGGTAAAATAGAAAATAAAAACCAGGAAATGTGTTTTCATTGACTTTCTACGTTTTAATTGGTATGAGATTTCCTCATACTTCATCAAAGTGTCACTTAGCCTTTGATACTGAGCCAAGGTAATATTTTTAACTCCTAGTAAGATCCAAAAGGTCAGGAGAGTGATTCTGGTGGGCTGATTAGTTTAAAATTTCATATCCAAGCGGCTGTCTGAGAAAATCTAAACTAATAAAACTATTAAAAGTTTATAACCAGTTAAAAAGCAATAAAGTCTTCAGGTTATGTGTTACCATGGAAGCACAATGTGGTTAACAGTAAAGGTTGCATCGTTAGGCGTCTCAGGTTGAATTTGGTTATTGGATTACATGTAATATTTTTGTTTGCTAGTTAAAACATAAAGTCAATTTAGCCAAAGTTTAATTGCATAATCATAATCATAGTTTTACTGTGATATTGTAACAGTATTTAATAACATGCATTTATTTATTTGGGTCTTTGGTACATTTTGGTCAAAAGGTTTTAACACTAAAACTTGTTTAAAAAGTATTGACAAATTTTCTATCAAAATCTGCCATATTCCTCATAAATTATGAAGAGACAGAACTGATCTGAACTAAAGTTGAATGGATATGAGGAGTTTATCATTATTGCTAATACATGTTAAGGAGAAAATGGTTGAAGTTAAAACAAGTTCCTGGTAAGAGAATTGCCAAAAAAACAAAATAATGCTAACCATTTTTGCATGCACTTTACAGGATTTTGATTTTAGCTTCTTTTGTCCAAGTTCTTGCTTTGGCTTTCTACTAAGGGTGCACCGATTCCGATTTTGGCCAATACCAATAAAAAAGAAAACAAAAAAAACCCCCTCTGTTGCCAAAGTCTTCAATAACACAGAAAAAAGTCATTGGATTTGTTACTTTTTTTTGAAGAAATAAAAAATTCTAGAATCAGTCAATCGCCAATCACCTGAAATGAAGAAAATCTGTGCCGATTGATCGGTGCACCACCCATACCTTCTGCCTGTTCGACTGCAAACCACATCCAACCCTTTAATCTTCCACTGCCGTGTTCAACAGTTTGAAGTATTTCTTCTGATCTACAACATTTTTTTTACCTTCAAATGAATGTTGTTTCAGAAATCTGTTCACCATTTAGATGCAACGTTACAAACCTAAGTGATGCCACAGTGTTCTTTTAATCAAGCCATTGTTTGTTTTCAAGACACTACAAATCAATGACTGAACATTAAACCTCCTGGTTATTACATCTCAGGGTTAAATTGTCTAATTCAGACGACTTATTGGCGCATTGGCCTTCAGCCAAGACGGCATCTTTCCCCACATCATCTGGTGACTTCTCTGAAAACAAATGTATTCTCCAGTGATTTGTGTCTTGAATCGTTTTCTGCACATCACTCCTCCTCTGGGCTCTGTTCCATATCACAAACGTTGACATTTGAAAACGAGCTTCTGCAGGACTTGCTCTGTGCTCACAGCAGAGGAAGCTGGAGTCCCGGGGTTAAAGGAAAGAAACCATGAAATATTTACAGGTCCAGGCGTCCCCCTCGCCGGCTGCTGCACTCTCAGCGGGAGAGCCGTTGTTTGGTTTTGGGAATTGGCTAGAAACTCATTAATTGGAATGAGAATTCGCCGAAGTGAAAGTCGAGTTTCCCTCAGGACACGGTTCTGCTGACGCTGTTTGACATTTCTAGAAACGCAACATTAGTCCGAGTCTTCCGATGAATTTTGACGAGTCGCAGCAAAGTGAACATCAACATTTTCTTTGTTCTTTCCTTTCCTTTCAGGTTTCGAGAGAGTAAAGGAGGATCTTCTTCCTCTGCCTTTGAAAGAGGATTCGAATTCCATATCAAAGAGCAAGGTAAGAGGACAAAAATCACTCTGTGAGCCATGATGGCTCATAACACTAAACTGTGCTCTTTACTGTTTTCGTTGTAATGAGAATCATTAAATATGAGGAAGGATTACTTAGTTGTTTTTCTTTTTTACTTTCCCGGTCTTGCATCAGCAGCGTTAAGCCCTGCTGAGATGACTCATGCATCACACACCGACACCGTTGAGCAGCTCTAGTTCGTCTGCTTTTATGTGCAGAATGAAATATTTACCAATGTTCAGATAAAACATGGCTGTCTGTCAATAATAATAATAATAATAATAATAATAATGACTCCTTTTACAGCCTGATCCAGTTCACTAAGAACTGTTTATTGTTAATACAGGCATGCCACTATGCTTCATTCACTGCACAAACACAAAAGTCTTACCAAGTATTTTTGGACTGGTTTCTAGAGCAAATACAGTTGAAGTAACACAAAATGAACTTACAAGTAATTTTTCAAAAAGGCGTAGGAGCTTGTTTCAAGTGAATATTGATGAAAAAGTATTAGATTATTTCGCTTATTGCATGGGGAAAATGTGTTGTGGAATTATTGATTTAAAACAAGCTCATGTCATTTGCTGCAAAGTTACTTGTAAGTTAGTTCTGTCTTATTTCAAATGCACAGAGATATTTGAACTTTTAAAGTATGTACTTTAAAAGATTTTGTGTTTTTGCAGTGTTGTGATTTCAAAATCCAGTTAAGATTTTGGTGAAGTTCACCCAAACACATCTGGCATGCTTTTGTTGCATGTCTGTGAACATAAATCTTTAAGCTTTGCCTCAGACTCTTTTAAAGACGTAGGTCTGGACTTTGACTGGACCACTTTAAGCCTTTTTCACTGTAGCTCTGGCTGTATGTTTAGGCTCATTCAACAGGAAGGTAAACGTCTCACCCCAATCTCACGTCTGAAAGTGATTTAAACCTCATTTCATTTGAAGTTGTCAGAGTAAAGGGGGATGAATAGAAATAAACGCCTCGTTTTACAAATATTTTATTCACGTGTATTTTGGTTTAAGGATATGTTGAAGAAGAGTATAAAGGAGTGGCAATTAAAAAAAAAACATTAAACTTCTTTTAACTCCTTTTCAAACAGGTGTGGTTGCTAAAATTATTCTTATGTTGTTGTTTTTGTTAGTTTGTGTTCATGTATTCCTCTTTTTTTTACAAATGATTTTGTTCAAAAATAAAGATAGCATTTAGACTTTTACTATAGGAAAATGTAAAAACATGCATCATTTTCAGAACGGTTTACAGAAACCCACCAATGTTTTATGGAATTGCAGAAACTGTACAGAAGCAGATGGGATGTCTTCTGAGATAAACATGTTATGTTTTCTTTTTCTTTTTTTTCCAAGTCTGAAACCAAGCTGTACAATGGCTCAGATAAGGATGTGCCAGCGTCTGGCGGAAAGCTCACCAAGAAGGAGTCCCTCAAGGTGAGAACGCTCTAAAGCAGCTTAAGTCCCACATATCTGGATACTAATTCTCAGAGGCTGCCTGTAAAAGTCGGCTTTCATTCAGGGTGTGTCTTGTATAATCAGGGAACGTTTGTTCTTATTTCACATCCGACACTTGTTCTCACAAGTTCAGATTGTGCCACGGTGTCATAATGTGTGAAACAAACAACAAATACATCAAATTGAATGCGTTCTTTTTCTCTGCAGGTGCAGAAGAAGAACTACAGAGAAGAAAAGAAGAGGGCGACCAAGGAGCTGCTTAGCACCATCACAGACCCTTCTGTTATCGTCATGGCCGACTGGCTGAAGGTGGGGCCGCCTCACCTTTTTCCCCCCCTCCGTCTTTCCATCGAAGCAGAACAGGCTTCAGGTTGACACGTTTCCGTCTGCAGATCCGAGGCACGCTGAAGAGCTGGACCAAGCTGTGGTGCGTGCTGAAGCCGGGGGTCCTCCTCATATATAAGACTAACAAAAACGGCCAGTGGGTGGGAACGGTGCTGCTGAACGCCTGCGAGCTCATCGAGAGGCCGTCCAAGAAGGACGGCTTCTGCTTCAAGCTCTTTCACCCGCTGGAGCAATCCATCTGGGCGGTGAAGGTCAGAACACCCAGGAAATGCACATAACTTCTGATAGATTCAAACTATTTTTTATACTAAAAAAATATTTTATTTCCAAGAGTTAAAGGGGCAGTATTGTGTAAAATCACCTTTTTTGAAGCTTTATGTCTTGTTTTAATGCTATTCCCTCTTCAAAAACGTACATGGATTGTTGCCATGATTCATTCATGTGTATTTGAGAAACCTCTTAATCTCAAGGGCAACCAGTCAGCTGTGCAAAACGCCGGGGTGGATGTAGCAAACAACGAAGCTTCTGCCTCATTCCCTCACTCAGCTCCTTCAGACTAGCCAGCAGCAATTAGCAAACACCTGGTGGAACTGCACTGCTGCTGCTCTCATTTACGAGCCACTGCTAAGTGAAATACTGGTAAAAAATGTTGTTAAAGGGTTAATAGAGGAGCCGTTTTATGATAACTTCCTAAAGGAGTTTCAGAAAGAGCAGGAAATTTTAAAGAGACAGAGGCCCAATTCAACACGTTCAATTAGGAAGTAAAGTTTATTTTAAGTCATGTTTGATATACACAGCATTTTGTATAACAACTGAAGTTAACATAATTACTTGATTGTGTTATTAAAATGGCTATATGTACCTGGAAAACACATAATACTGCCCCTTTAATGATGCTGCTTTAACAATCAGGTTCTTATGGAACAGGCCCACAGCATGACACTTCCTCCGTCTTGCCTACTAACACTTCTGAAGTGCTTTTTCTATATAGTCAAAATTTTATCCACCGGAAGCGTTTGTTTCTGACAATTCTAAGAGGTGGGAGAAAGTTTTCAAGTGGAAAAACCATAAATAAAACGTCCTCCTGTTTGTCCACCTCCAGAGGGGAAAAAAAAAAAAAAAGAAGAAAGAAACCTGGTTACGATTTGAAACCCAGATGTGGATATTAAGTCATAATTATGAGAGCATCCTGCTGTAATTTAGGACAGACAAAAGAAAATGATTTGTCCAGGAAGCCATTTTCATATTTGGCAGCCCACGCGCTCCCTTTGTTCCTTAGTCCCCGGCTCTCAATGGGGCCACTCCAGCTATAATTACTTATTCATCACTGACCATGAAAGCTCTCCAGCATTTTTTGTTTTTTTTGTTTTGTTTTTTTCTCGTTCTGAAGAGAGCTGCCCTGCTCCGCTGTTCATTAGCCGCACTACCAAATTTAGCTTCTCACTTATCCTGCATCTGCCCACTCTGAGCCCTCTCATGTTTGCATAATTGACACATCCACTGTGGTTCGTATTTAGGATCGAATTAATTAAACGGAAAGTAGTGAAAACATATTAACTGAAATGAGAATCTGTCAAAGAGTCGGCGCCTGGATCTCAGAAGTGACGTGGTCCGTCATGACAGCCTGGAGCTCTGTAATTGTTTTCAACACGCTGTCCTTTTCTGTCCTCAGGGTCCTAAAGGAGAGGCGGTGGGCTCCATCACGCAGCCGTTACCCAGCAGCCACCTCATCTTCCGCGCCGCATCAGAGTCTGATGGTGAGAGACGGACTGTCATTCACACATCAATCTCTGACTCCACCGCTAAAGTAAAACTGACCGACTCGACCCAATGCTGTCTTCAGCAGCATTAAGAAATGAATCAAGTAATCGCATGATGAATTAAAATTAGCTGAATAATTTCCATTCTGGGGATTTCATATTTTTTGATACACAATTTTGTTTTCAGCAATTTTGCTGTAGATATTTGTCTTCCAGTGGCAGTGTGCAGTGTTATGTGCAAAATGAAAGTTTATTGGAACTTGCTAATGTTTGCCATTATTTTTATATTAGTTGAAAAAGCTCTCAAAACTACAGGATTGTTGTTTATCGCAATAATTTCAGGGACAATTTATCGTCCTGCAAAATTTATCATGAGCCAAGCTTAGAGTAAATACGTCTGTGCTCTAAGTAAATCCATACAGTCATTTGCAAAAGTCTTCACACCGCTTTAACTTTTGCTCATTTTGTTTTGTCAGAACCTCAAACTTCAGTGCATTTAAATGGGACTTTTATGTGAGTGAGTGTGGGAAAATAGATGCTTTAAAAACATCACAAAATGCAAGAAAATGTCTTTTTTCAGACTAACTAACCTCATTAAGGATTTACCCAAAATACCTACATTTAATGATGTTTTAGTGCAAACTCTCTAGGGGTTTAGAGAAAACAGGAGGAATCGTAGCATTTATTGCGCTGTCCATGGTGCTGACACATGGAGAGCTGTTCCGTCTTGCTCCAGAGTCTCTCTCCATGGTGCTGGAATGAGTCAAACTGGAACAGTATTTCAACCACTAAGGTTCATTGCCCATCATGCAATTGTTTTCATCTGATTGTGAAGAACAACTAATTCCTCTGGTCACACACCTCTATTTTGCATTTGTTAAACCTTTACATTCCACGTATTCCACAATCCCGTATTGAGGAAAACTGTCCCAGGAAGGGACATAAAAGACATCTATTCGAGTTACGATAATCCAAAGTTAAGTTTCTTTTTTTAGTGTAGCACCTTGTGCGGTTTTGTTCCTGACGTGT
Organism: Poecilia latipinna; assembly: GCF_001443285.1. NCBI lineage: Eukaryota > Metazoa > Chordata > Actinopteri > Cyprinodontiformes > Poeciliidae > Poecilia > Poecilia latipinna. The sequence goes on along the minus strand of NW_015113164.1, from coordinate 174,960 downwards.
GGGTGTGTAATTGGGCCGGTTTCACTCAGGTCGATGCTGGATGGACGCCTTGGAGCTGGCCCTGAAGTGCTCCAGCCTGCTGAAGAGGACCATGATCCGGGAGGGGAAGGAGGACATGAGCACCGTGTCCACCGGTGGAGAGCACTCCATTAACTTCTACAGCCTCCTCAGAGCCCACAACATGCAAGGCTTCCAGTGAGCAGCACCAGTTAGCGCACACGACCTACACTGCTAGTCAGAGAGACGCATATAGAGTTGGCTTCACAACAAATAATCAGTTTTAGTCTGCACTTATGTGCTGGCAAAATAGTTTGAAAAACGTTTATCCTTGACAGGTAGTTAGGAAAGAATCCAGGGGATCCACTTATTGATTATTGACTTGGCGAATCTGTTTCCCTTCGCACCCGAACCGTCTCATCTCAGGTTCAACGACGGCGACCACCTAAAAGACCCGGACCTGTACTCGGACAAGTCAGACCGGGAGGGCGAACAGGACCACGAGGAGTCGGACCCCGAGGGCCTGGAGAAGAGCGAGGAGAGCGACAGCGACACGTCAGAGCGCCAGGACGACTCGTACATCGAAATGGACCCCAATGAGCACCTGCGGGAAACCCCGTACATGGAGCAGTCGCACGAAGAGCTGGGGGAGGTACGGCTTTACATTAAACTTTCATTATATCCTTAAAGGATTTCAACCATTTTCATCTCAGTCTTGAACTGCAGAATCATACAAAGACTTCTTTTTAATGTTTCTATGCAGCATGTCAGTTTGTGATCATAATATCTGCAATTCGCTCTGTCTGAGAGACTCCAGTGAGTTGATGGCAAGTGTGAAAGTGCCAACTCTCATTTCCATTCTGAGAGTCTATCAGCGTACAAATGAAACACTTGGAGTAAGCTCAATGAAACCTTCACATTGACGAGAGACTCAGCAGCCTCAGTGGGATTTAGTGTTGGCACAGTACAGGTTGTGCATGTTTTAGCTAACGTCGTCGACTTGCTCCATTTCAGGCCGGCGAGGCTGCACAGACGGAGACCGTATCCGAGGAGAACAAGTCTCTGATCTGGACTCTGCTGAAGCAGGTGCGTCCAGGCATGGATCTGTCCAAGGTCGTCCTGCCCACCTTCGTCCTGGAGCCGAGGTCCTTCCTGGACAAGCTGTCCGACTACTACTACCACGCAGACTTCCTGTCCGAGTAAGAGCTTCCTGTGTTTTCCGTTCAATAAATGCACTGTCAATGGAGAAGACGCGGTTGTTATGACAACATGGCTCAGGTAAGAAGTCGATGTTTCTCGTTCCAGAGCTGCAATTGAAGAGAATGCCTACAACCGGATGAAGAAGGTGGTGAAATGGTACATCTCTGGATTTTACAAAAAGCCACAGGTCAGTTTGACTCACTTCACGATGAGTTATGTGTATTTTTTTATTTTTTTGTATTTATTTTGCTCTGATGAATCATGTTTTTGCTTTAATCCACAGGGGTTGAAGAAGCCATACAACCCCATCATTGGAGAGACGTACCGGTGCATGTGGCTCCATCAGAAGACCAACAGCAAGACTTTTTACATCGCAGAACAGGTACCAGCACCACCAGCAGCTTACATACAGTACTGATGAGAGGTTTACATTGGGATGAGTATCACATTCATTGGCTGGTTGAAATGATTCATTGTTAACTTCCATAAATTAGACTTGTCCAAGTTTCAGTCATCTGCAACCATTATTTTGGCAAGGTGACTATATCTGAAAAACTTTCTATCTATGGGTAGGTCTGAAGTTGTTCAATAGATTACAAGCAGTGAAAGATGAAGAGAAATGTTGAATTTTCATGACTCTTTTGTAAAATGCACCATTTTGGGACCTAAAGGAAGGAAGTGTACAGCCAAATCAAAGTTGCCTTGTGGGTAAAAACCTTCTCTTCTCAGGTCTCTCACCATCCGCCAGTGTCGGCCTTCTACGTCAGCAACAGGAAAGACGGGTTCTGCCTCAGCGGCAGCATCCTCGCCAAGTCCAAGTTCTACGGTACAAACGACCTCAGCCGTCTTAATTCTCGCCTCGTTAACATTCTCAGAGCACTGATGAGTTTCCACTCCCATTCCAGGAAACTCCCTGTCAGCCATTTTAGACGGAGAGGCTCGGCTCACCTTCCTCAACCGAGGGGAGGACTACGTTATGAACATGCCCTACGCTCACTGTAAAGGTCAGAGCGCACGCCACAAACCTTTGTTTAACTTCACATCTAGTTGATCTGTATTGACTGGAACATGTTTTTATATCAAAGGCATTCTGTACGGAACCATGACCTTGGAGCTGGGAGGTCAGATCACCATTGCGTGTGAGAAAACGGGCTACAGCTCTCAGCTCGAGTTCAAACTGAAGGTACGTTTGCAAGACTTGTGGCGGTCATCGTAGAGTGGGAGATGGTCAGTGTAAAAGGAGCAGAAATGTTTCTTATGCGATGTCTCCGATTGTCTCGCTCCTCCGTCAACATTTCCACCCGTCCCACCTCTTTACCCAACCCTATAACCCAACTCCAACCCCACCATTACCAACTGCTTTACCCTGTCATGAACCAGCGGCAGGTATGTGCAGGACAGGATAGCTGACTTTAGTGCAAGCGGTTTATTCCTATCAATCGTTTATTCCAAAACAGTGAGTCTGATCGGAGAGCTTCAATAGAAGAAAAAAACATTTTAAAATCTAATTAACTAAAAATGCGGTTAACAGGGCAGATCAGCAGGATTTCTTGTCAGATTATGAATCTCTTCTCAAGGAGCATCGGTAAATATTTAAAGAAATTCGATTTAAAAGATAAAAAATCATTATAAAATGTTTCTTCAAAGTAACAACAGTCCATTTCTTCGCTCTGGTTTTACTGTCCTGTGCTTGTCCTCCATTTTGTGTCCTGTCCTCCCTCGTCCTTGATTCCTCTTACGTCCCCTTCGCCTCTTGTCCCTCGTCTTGCTTGTCTTTTTTAGCCGTTTCTGGGCAGCAGCGATTGTGTCAACCAGATCTCTGGGAAGATCAAGCTGGGAAAGGAGGTCCTGGCTACTCTAGAGGGACACTGGGTATGACTCCACCTATTGTTCTAAATAACACCAAGTATGTTTTTTCTTGCTTGTAATATTCATTTTGTTTTAGTAGCTTGAATGTGTTTATTTAGATTTCTGTTGTTTTGTAAGGCTGTAGACAAAGATTTGAGAGGAAGTAGTGAACAAATCATAGCTTCACGAGCTAACTTTGTCAGTATTTCGCTAATGTCGAACAAAACACAATTTTGCAATTGCGTTTTCCGTTAAATAAGACACGCAATTAAAATCACACGTGATTGTTTGTTCACAGGATAAACAATCTTGTGAACAAACAGTACTGATGAGAGTACTGTATGTACTTATCATCAGTACTGTAGTAGTTTTTAAAAAACTTATACTTATTAAGGATAAGTTTTTAAAAAACATCCTTCTAACACTTCCTGTTGTCTTGTTTGTCGTTTCCGCCAGCAGTAACATCTGGTTGATAGTCAAATAACTCGTGTCATGCAAAAAAAGTGTTACCGAAAAACTTTTTTTTTTCTTTTTTTCTACATTGTTGTATTAAGCAAAATGATTTTCGTAATTCCAATTTGAACAATTATATGGTTAATGGAAACACAGCTAATGACTGTGTTTGACTTTCCTCTCACAGGACAGTGAGATCTTCATCAACGACAAAAAAACGGGGACGATGGATACGTTCTGGGACCCGACGCCGGAGCTGAGGCAGAACAGGCTGACGCGCTACACAGTCCCACCTGAAGAGCAGGGGGACTTCGAGTCAGAAAGGTGCACTTTGGTTTATTTAATGAACATAAATAAGAATTCTTAAGAATAAGAATTCATCCTCCACTGTCTTTGGATAATCCTAATCCCTTCTACACTAGAGTTCTGCTTTTTAACATTTCCAGACTATTTGAATGAAAGGACAAACGTGAGGAATATCCAAACAGGTTGTAATGTTTTTATGACCGTCCAGGCTGTGGCAGCACGTGACTCGAGCGATCAACAACAAGGACCAGACGGAGGCCACCAACGAGAAGTTCATCCTGGAGGAAGCTCAGAGGAAGGCGGCCCGGGAGCGCAAAACCAAATGCGAGGATTGGATCCCCGCCCTGTTCGAGCAGGACCCCATCACCGGAGAGTGGCATTACAGATATGCCGAGTGAGTGGCTCCTCTGTGGCCCTGCACACCAGCCAGATTAGACTTCAGATGGGTGCGCCCAGATTCACCACTGCAAGGCCAAAAAATGTTTCTAAACTTTGACTTTTAGCATCTAAGTGTTTTACAGTTATGAGGCATTTTGAATGTAGCTTTAAAAAGTAGTTACTAAAAAAAAGTCATCAAACCTTAATGGATTTCTTTTAAAATTATTACCATTTGCTTCTTTGTTTTTTCTTAGCAAAGTGCAAGGCTGCCACCTTCTGGTGGCTACTGTAACTGCAGAGTTATCATGATCAAAGGAAGATTGTGTTGGTTTTTTTTATTTTATTTTATCTGACCTTTAGTTTGCTTGTCCCTTTTGATTAATGCTTAATGTATGACTTCAACATTTATATTGAACTACATAAACAATATATACTATTACTTATAAAGAAGATTATTTAGAAGACAGTATTTTCACTCTCCCTGTGAGAATTAAGCTTTAATGTACTCTGAAGAATATGTCATGACAAAGGTGTAAACTAATAACACAGTTCTGCCATGTTGCAAAAAAACACTCCTGGGTGTCAAGCCGTTCGTCCAGCCAAACATACAAGTAGTTCTCTCTCTGTAAGGTCGGGTAGAAATAGGAACACCATAGAAGTATGGGAGTCATTTCTGGAAAACAGAAAGTTAGTTTCATTCATAATAAGAACCAACAGCACTTGAAAGCTTGTTAGAAGTACTCCAGTTTAGAAACTTAAAGAACAGATTCTGTCCCTCTTCTTTTGCCTTCTCATTTCTTCGGTTTGTGTGTTTCCTCAGCACCAGGCCGTGGGATCCGCTCAACGACCTGATTCAGTTTGAGAAAGACGGCTGCATCCAGACCAAGGTCCGACACCGCACCCCTATGGTACGTTCTGGCAGTCTTATTAGTCTGAGTAACCAGGGGCCGCGGAGGGACAATTGCAAGTGCCAGGTACGTTGTCCCGGTGACGAAGCATGCCACCGCCTCATCCGTCCTTCACGCATCAGCCGGCGCACCGCCTCCATTGTCGCTTCATCTCTTTGTGCCACCACCTGTCCGCTGCCGCCATCATAAGCCTGGACTCTTGTGTGCCTCTTTGTTTGTTTGTTTTTTTTAAATCCATTATTTAAAACTTTTTGTCTTACACCGGCTGCTCTGTCGCCCTCATTGTTTCATTGTTGTGTCTGCATGACTCATCAAACACTAACGCTTAGAGTAGTTTAAATTAATTTTAGAAGGCGGAAAAATGCTCAGTGTTTAGTAGTAATCAGATGCAACAACCAGTATGAGCCAGTGTTGCAGACACGCTAACTGTTGTTGTTTACATCCAAAAAGTTCACGCATGAGCACAAACGCTGGAGGGGAAAAAGACGATCCTTTTACTCACCATCCATAGCCGCACTGCTGTAGTAGAGTTCTGTTAACAAAATGAAACTGGAGATGTAAGTGTTATTAACTCAGCGCAGTGCGCCATGGCAAAGGAAAAATAACGCAGAAAAAAACCCGCTGAAGAATAAACCACTCATATTCTGCTTCGTTCTCGCTCTGCGTCGGCTTCACGCTACACGCAGACCCGTTGCCACAGCAACCAGCAGAGCTGAGGTTATATTTAAATGATCCAGGATTCAACACCAAAAAACATTCCCCACTCGAAGAGCGGAACATTCAGTCCGTTATGGTCTTACGTTTTCAGGCTCGATGTTTATTTTGCAATTATTAATCAGTGATCAACTGAACCCAGCGGTGATTGATCAGCTAATTTAAACACTTGCTCTACTGATGATCTGTCAGAGAGTTGGTGTGTGGTTTGCCTTTTTTTTCTTTTTTTTTTCTGAACTGAAACGCACAAAATTCTGCAGCACATACACATATTAACGTTGTCAAAGTCAAGCTGGCATAACTGATCTACTTCCTTTTCCCTCGCTGGTTTTGTTTTTATGAAAACTTTTTACTGGCCTGCATAATGCGAAAACCTTGGACCTCAACTGGCTGTCAGTTTTGACAAGTAATTTTTTGTTGTTTTTTTTTTGTAAAATTGTGTTTTTACTAATAAAAAAAAACTTAAATTAAGGAGTTTCTTATCAGATTTTAACTAAAATATTTAATTAAAGCTGTTTGCAAGTTTGCCCTCATTACTACAAACAGATTCTGTGTTCCAACTCTCCCCTGGTTGTTTACTTTTGAGTGCTAGCTGTGTGTTGCTATCATCGCACTAACACACCAGCATGTGTCACTTCGCCGCCGCTATCCGCCGACACCGGTGGAGTTTCCTGCACGAGAATCCCAATTTTTAACGCTGTTTATTCTCTTTCTTTTTGCCCTTTTATGTGTGTTTTTATCTGCTTTTTGCTGGCTGATAACGTTCCAACTGTTTATCACATGTGTTTGTTTGTTTGTGTGTCCATCTGCGAATGGCTGATCAGGTAACGGTGCCAAAGAGAACACACAAGAGCGACAACCCCAAGAGCCTGGAGAGCGGCTGCTCCTCACCAGAACCTGATCACCATGACTCATCGGGGAGCGAACGTGAGTGAGCCTCATCGAGCATGTCCATATGCAAACACAGCTATGTGAACGGAATGGAATTATACCGCTCAGCGGACTTCTTTTAGGATTTCCTTGGCCTTTTTTTAGCATTTTCTGAACTTGTAAAATGGATTCTAAACAGAAATACATGAAGTTTGCATAATGGGCAGCACTGAAAAAGCTTCACATCATAGAACAGAGTGAAATTTGTACCACAGTGGTCAAATTAATGGTTATCATCAGTGAAGTAAAGGGCACACAGGTACAAAAAAAAATTAAAGGTAAGACAAATAATAAGTTGTGGACTGAAGCAAAAGTTTATGAAGAATGTTGAAATTACTCCAAAACATTCAAATCTTTTAGACTCGCCCAAGAAGACCAGAGGCTGTTTGCCATCAAAGGCGTTTCAACAGAGCGTAGAATAAAAGCTGTTAATACTTTACTTTTTTTTCTGTATGTTTTGTTTCTCAATTTTAACAAGTTATCAAAAATGTCACTTTTTTATTGCACGCCGTGTTGAATTTTGAGAGAAAAGTGTATTTAATACATTTGAAAATAAGGACATAACATAACAAAATGGGTTAACAACATCATAAACAACTTTATTTAAAACATAGATAGGTCTATATGGAGAAAAAAAACCTATTAAAATTAAAATACAAATAAATAACACTTTGAATACTTTGCAGATGCTCCTTAACCCATTAAGCAGTGGCAGCATGATGCTGTGGGCACGTTTTCCATCACTAAATGTATGAAATATTAGTCGGTACCCTGATAATGACAAAACCGCCAATTTATTTTTATTTTTTTGTTGCAGGACACAAAAGCAAGCATAACTGTCGGCTGAGAAAAAAGGGTGCAGACCTCAGCGAACTTCAAAGTGCCATCAACTCCATAAAGCAGACGCAGGAGGACATTAACAGGTGAGGAAGAGCTCGACTCGTCCCGTGCTGCAAACGCGTCCCGATGCCGCGCCCGTTAAACGTCCCTGTCTGTTGTTGTAAAGGAACGTGGTGGCGCTGCGGATGCGTTCAGAGAGCCGGGCGGAGAACACGTCCTTCCTCCAGCAGCGGGACTACGTCATCATCGCCTGCCTCGTCGTCCTTCAGGTTCTCATCAACTACATTTTCAAGTAGCAGCCACAAGGCCTCAACCTGAACTCACTCTCTCTCACACACACACACCGGAGATTTTTAGACGAGCTGACCTCCAGCTCCCTCCTTCTCTCCGCTTAACAAACCCATATCTTTGTGTTGTGGAAAAGCAGAAGAACTCGGAAAGAGACCGTTTTTATCGTATTTATTCGCAAACATCATCATTCTAAATCTCCGCGGAGATGCATGGATTTCAAAGAGAGGGGAACAGCGGTGAAGGGATTTCACATGGAATAAAAGGCTGGACTGCCTCGGGTTTTTTTTTTTCTTTGTTTTTTTTTTTTTTTTTTTTTTTTTTTAATGCCTTGATGTTAAAGGCAAAGACGGCAGCCGTTTTTTATTAGCTGTTTCATTATTTTTGCTTTTTTTTTAAACGGAGTGATGCTACTCTGATGTTTCACATTTCACCTCAAACGACAGGGAAGCTTCTAACACAAAAACAAGGACCACAGGTCAGATTGTAACACACGCACATGAGATCCCTTTAATTTTAGTGCTTCTTTTCTGTTTTCCTATCTCATCTTGTGTTTAACTGAAGCCTGCTCAGAACAGAAAACTCAACGTGATGGGAAAAAAAAAGGGAAAGAAAAACAAAGTGGTCCAATGTGTGCAACTTTTATTTTTATATGATCAGATCCTCTTACATTCACCCTCGATTCCACATCTGGAAATAGAAGACAGTGAGAATAACACAAGGGACAAAAGGAAGAGAAGCTATAGACCTCCGCTTTTTGCATACAAAGTCGTTGTTTAGAGAGAAAAAAAGAAAATAGATCACATTTGACACATCCTATGTGTATAATGTAAGTAGCGAACTTTAACCCTTTGGAGACCATTTTTGTCTTACGGCACAAATGCACTGGAAATGTGGGACATTCACTTTGGTATCGACTCAGCATTGAGACATACTGATGCTCTAATCAAGAAAAAAAAAATAAAATAAAAAAATAAAATAAAAAAACACCCCAGTGACCACTGCCCTTTTACTGTCCTAATTTAAGCTAGACGACCTTCTGGTAGAGATTAGTAATAAAGAATCTTAGAACGGCACTCTGTCTCTTAAGCCTAGTTTCTTCAAATCAAACTTAGAGTGAGAACGAATGATTGTTTTTTTTTTTTATCCTCACTATTTTAACATCTCTTTAACAACTTAAGTATAAAAACCTCACATCTAAGTTTGAAAGGGTGCCGTTTATTATTATACTTATTAACAATGTTTCCACCAATCCGGTTCTAGTGTTGAACTACGTCTGGTGCTGTAGCCGGTTTTTAACTGGCTCTATAGATAATCCAACAAATACGAGCCAAAGCACGTCATTCGTCTCGTTATCGTCAACCAGGTGTCCTGATATAATTGGTTACTCATCCAATTCATTTAAACCTTCATGATTTTATCATTTGTTTCTAAATACAAATCTGAATGTTGCGGTACTAATGTTTATATGCAGGCCGATCAGTTTTAGCGTGGTAAGCTGATGTTAGCATGCTTCTTGTTGGTTTAAGTCGACACTATTTTAACTTTTTCCATATTTCAGTTTGGTTAATTGGTTAACTGTTAGAGATGACAGAAAATGAATGATAAATCTGTATTTACCACAGAGAGCAGTGTCTGCACGCAAAGTCGTGTAAATTGTTAAAGTCCTAATTTAAGTGGTACAGGATCTGTGCTAAAGATGAGGGTAATGACAATAATACAATATATATTATTTCCACCATGTAATTTTTATATAAAATATAAATGAAATATCCAACTGCTGGTGTCCTCTAGTAAATAACTTTGCCACAATATAACTTATTTATTTATTCTTGTGGTGCTTCAGTTAAAAGCAAATGCCAAGCAAGCACCAGCAGCAACATGTGAACTGGATTGGTGGGGAACTAGTGAAATAGAAGCATATGGCAAAAATAGGCTCCGAGTAGACAAATCAAAGCTCAACACTTTGTTCGAACTTCACTGCCTGACTGCAGCAGCTCCGCTGCAGATCCGATAAAGAGTATCAGTCACTTCCTCCAGCGCATTTGAGCCTCAAAGTTTCAATATGTAACCTAGAATAGACTCTGTTCTGAGGCTCCTCGTCGGAGCGCGTAGACTTGTAGACCTTTTTCTAACCGTCGCCATGTTAAGAGCATTCCAAATGTACAAAAACGTGCAGCCAAACTCTTTGTGTGTTAGAGTAGAAGTCGGTTGGAGTCACTGTGTAAATAATCCGGGTGGGCGACGGCGCCTCCGGAGCGGCACCCGGACACTCTCACTGTGTGCACAAACCGTTTTCCTCCTCCTGTTTGGGTTTTACTAGTTGGCGAACATCCTGGTAAGTTTAGCAGCACTGTTTTACTGTGTTTTTATTCATGTCTTCGCCTGTTATGATGTTAGCCTTGTCGACGTTTACATATATCCGATTGCCTCCGCCGTCAGCAGACTGTTAAGCGATGGAAGCTTCGGGACAACAGAGACCGGTAGCGTTCGTAGGAGCCAGCTGTACCCCTGGAAGTTACCCGGCTGGCCCGAGTGTATGTGTGTTTGTTTTTTCCCGTGCGTCCTCATTGCCTGAGAAGGTAGAATGTGTGGAAATAAGTACATACCAGTGCCTTTTAGAGTCAGACATGGGGTGAAGTTGTAGCTTAAAGGAGGTGGCGTGGGCAGGGTGCAACAGAAGGTATAGTCTGAATTTGGACTTGGACTGTGGTTGGGTTTACTGTAGAGTTGTAGTGTGGACGGTGCCATATGAAGTCTGACTCCACAGGTAGACACCCGCCGCCCGTAGATTCCCGAAGGCCGATCCCCTGCCACAGGAGGAAGAGTGCAGGCAGTTTTCCTTCCCGTCTCCCTCGCTCCCTTGTCTTCAACACACAAAACGTGGAGGGAAGCGGCCATCTTTACTGTACGTCGTCGTTGCCGTGTCTGTGAAATATCGTTTTATTTATTCCTCTTTTGTATGTGGGTTTATGTTGAACATTTGTTTTTCAGCTCATAGTTTTAGGTGACTGTTCTTTTGTCATATTTAATGTTTGTTTGTTTTATTTTGCAAAATGCACACGCTCGTTTTTATTCCACTTCACGTTAATAACAGACACGCGGGACTATCCGAACTGGGGCGACTCACTTCCCCACACACGCATCACACACCTTTTTCCTATTCAAGTAATTGAATATATTTACTGTATCTCCATGGAAACTGTAACTTCTCTGAAGTTTATGGTCACATGTAACACAATAAAAACAAATTACATACTTCATTCTGTTGTGTGTGTGTTTAGTTTAGTAGATTCAGATTAAAAATGCAGAATTACCAAATCTATGCAAGATATTCCCAGATTTATTTTTTATGTGAATAAAGTTGAGGCAAAGATGTTATTCCATGGCCTAATCCTTTGATATCTTTAAAAAAAATAATTTAGATGTGGTCCTATCACTGGTCAAGTGAAAACTTGAATTTTTTTGTTAAATTTGCTGATGAAACAAACAAAAATCAAATAAGAAATTCTTAAAATGTCCATTTTCCTTTAAAGCTTGCCAGCCACTAATATCAAGGTATAACAAGGTTTTAAATCGTTTCATCTTCACAACTGCTATTAGGTTTTGTTAATAAATCTAAACCACCACCAGAGGGCACCAGAGATCCTTTCTTCAGTGACTTGATCTTTTCAGTAATGTTCAAGCTGCTGATATTCACACACTCATCTATCACTATACATTGATATTCCACATTTATTTAAAGTCTCACAAATAAATTATTGTGTTTACACATTTCATGTACCTCTGGAACATTTTGTATTATTTGGGATTAAAAATAATCTGAAACCATTTCAAATGTACTCAAGAAATCTCCAGAAATATCTAGAATTATTGGATTAGATCAGGTGTATTCAGCTCAAAGTGGGGTTGGACCTCACTAGTTTACCTCAACTTATTGTTTCCATCAGCCGGCTGTCCCTGTTGTCAGTTCTCCACCCAAGGACATTGACAAAGGTTGTTAAATTAGAGCTGTCCTTTCTGTACCTCTCAGATAACAGTTAAACATTTGATATCAGTTCATACTCTGTCTGGAGGAGGGAGGAGGAGTAATGGACTGTAATACTACCAATAAAGGGTAGAACTAGATGTAGAAAATGATTAGAAATGAGGTTCAGCCAAAAGCTATTCAGTTTATTCTCTGCTCTCTTGTCCCTATTACAGATTTCTTCTGTTTTTGCTTTTCATTTATCACTTAAATGTCTCAGATCAATACATTTTTACATCAAATATAACCTGAGTAAATCCAAAATATTTTCTTAAAGTGATACGTGACTGCATTTGGGCGATCAGTTTAATGTGTGGCTGATGCTGGAAATGATCAGAGGGGCTGAGTTTTTGCCACCGTCACTCGGACAGGGACTGAAGTAAGGATAGAGTTTCTCACTGAAGTTGCAGCTAGTAAAGGAGAAGATGAGATGTGCTGACTCAGCATCATAAAAGGAAACTAGACCCTCGTCGTAATCCACAAAAACCCCCACCTTCTGGGGCTCAGACACCAAAACCAGAGGCACAGAGGGCCCGGTAAGAGCTCTGTAATGGCCGTTTCTTAACCATACAGCCCAGTAGCCGTTTTCAGGGCAAATAGCGTTCTCACCCTTCCTGTCAATAGACTCTCGGACCACTCCTAATTCCCATTTAGTTTTCCCTTTTACTTCAACTTCGTAGTAAAATCTTCCTGAGGTGAAACTTTGCTTTCCCAAGACTCCAAAGGCTGACAATCTCTCTGGCTTGTCTGGGAGAACCTGTGTAACATCACTGCATCGTACAGTTTTCCCATCGTCGGACATCACCAGATAGGGGTTTGCAGTATTTGGATCCAGAGTCACGTCCACTCCATACAGCCGGACTCTCGCAAGTTCAATGCGAGCGCAGAGCTTCTTCATCTCTGTTCTGATCGTCTCCAGTTGAACTGCAGCCATCCTCACCGTCGCATCGCAGGAGGACTGGACTCTGACCTTGGTCCAGTCCTTGGCAGTAACTGTCATTCTTGGGGTGTTTTGGAGCAGATGGAAGTGGTCTTCGATTTGCAACAGCTGCGTCAGCTTTGATCTATTCTTCATCAGCATGGAGATTTCCTCTTCCAGCTCTTTTATGAAACCTTCTGCCTGTTCTTCTGTTGCTTTCTGTTTCTGTACAATCACGTCGATGAATTGATCCAGACTTTTTCTTGCAGAATCGATGAGATCTGAACAGTCCTCCACAACAGCTGCTGTCACTTCCTCTGCATCCTGCTTGCTGAGCTTCACCAACTGCTTAAACTGCTCCATCTTTAGTAATCTCTCCTGAATCATCTGCTCAACACAAACTCTGGTCTTCTCCAGCTCTTTCTTCTTTTCTTTACACTCTTCCGTCAGAGCGACAACCCGATGCTTCTTGTGGTCGGACGCAGCACAGCTTGGACACACGCACCTCCGATCGGTCTTGCAGAACAGCTCCAGAGGCTTCTCATGCTTCCCACACATCATGGTCTCCAGTTTTATGACTGGATTGATCAATTTATGTTTTTTCAGCACTGCGATTCTCGTATGAGGCTCCAGGTGAGTATGGCAATAGGCAGTAGCACACACCAGGCAGGACTTAAAGGCTTTCTGCTTGGGTTTGGTGCACACATCACACAGAACCCCTCCTGAGCCGGGAGATACTTGTCCTGACAAGCTCCTGGCATTCCTGAAGTGAGAAGCCATCTCGGATATGAAGGTGTTGATCCGCAGAGCTGGTCTGAGATCAAACTGCTCCTTACACAGCGGACACTGCTGGTGGCGGCTGATGTTCCAGTGCTTTGTGATGCACGTCTTACAGAAGTTGTGTCCGCATGGTATGGTGACTGGATCTGTGAACACATCCAGACAGATGGAGCACAGAAACTGTTCTTCGGATAGAAAACTGGAAGCAGTCGCCATGTTCACTCACTGGAATCAAAAGGGAGTGGGAGGGCTGTAAAAATCAACAGTAACTCTTCACAAGATTGTAACATTACTTTAAAATCCATCAAAACGAACTCGTAAAGAAATTTAGCTGTATAGGAGGCTATAAAAATCTTCTAGAAGGAGGTTTGAGTAGCTTTACTCACCTGTGTTTAAGAACACTACTTCAAGTGAGTGAGTCACTTGTTTCTCTTTTAACAGTCCAGTTGCTCCTTTAAAACTCCACCTCTTGTTTCATCTCCTCCCTTAAATGGGATTTTGGTGTCTTGTTGCAGAGTTTATGTAAAACAGAACAATGAATCCCCCATGTCACTGCTGGAGTAAAGAGGACACCAACATTTTTGCTAAGCTTGTGCTCCTCTCCATCTACAGTCATGACTTAACAGTTTTGGTGTTGATGCAAATGTTCATCATATGTTTTTATGAATGTGGTGAAGACAGTAAAGCATTTTGTATACTTCAAGTGCTTTTTATTAGCAAATATGTCAGTGTTTCCAGTGTTGAACTTTTCTTCTTCATAGCGCCTGTTGTTCTCTCTGGAAGTAGATGCTGGATGTTAGTTCTGACTGGTGATGACCCATTCTAGTGTTTTAGAAAGTTGGTTTCTACTTATCCACCTTCTTTTTAAGAATCACAGATTCTCAGTGGGGTAAAGGAGTTTCCTGACCATTTGAATGTTGCTAATGGCCTTATGACACAGTGCTCCATAGGGACAAATCCACAGATCAGTTTTATGAACGAAGTTGTAATTTCCCTTCATGTGAGGCTAATTTAAGCAAAGCAGTGATTAATTAACCAGTGAATGGACCTTCCAGACACAAGTGTCTTTGTTCTACAGTCACTTGAGATACACGCTTCCCTGATCTACGTATTCTTTTGATTTGTCTTTATCAAAAAGAGTACAGAGATTATAGTCATTATAGGGTGGTGAAGCCAATTTAGGTTGATCATGATTCATTTGTAAAAGCAAAAAAAGGGCAACATCAAAGTGGTTGAGTACTTTTTAAAGATGCTATATTTTGGCATAAAGTAAATGTTTATAGATTACAACTTAAGTTAAATGTAAGGGAAGTATCAATGATCACCTTTTTGAATATATGTTGAAAGGCAATTTCCAGATCATAATCTGTCCAACAAGATTACAAGAAATTGTCTATTGGAAAGTTAATCTGATGCTTTTCTAATGTCTTGTAGCAGACAGCTGTGCAGCAATCCTAATGTCAGCTTGTTTAGTTTCTGTTCTGATTTATGTTTTTTGTGTTCCATTGCTACTTGGAAATAGAGGGGTGGTTTTAGTGTATATTTCTCTTCCAGGTTCAGTTTTGCATTCCACATTGAGTTATATTTAATACGTCACAGTTTGTCCCAACCAACTATTTTGTACAGTGCTTTCTGTATAGTACGGATTTTTAAGCAACCCTTCATAAGTTCAATATATATCACCTCAGGAAGTTTTTAAGCTTAACCTTCTTAGTGTAGTAATACCTCCAGCATTTGTTTCAACCTCTTCCTCCAAAGCATTTTATTAGCAATCCCCTTTCTTCCCAAATATTACATTTGGTTCATCCCTCTGCTGAATAAGTTGGATATTGCTGTTGCTAGGATACATCACCCTCAGGATTTTTCAGCTCTTCTTCAAAGCTTAGAAAGAATGAGAGAGCACAGACACTGGCTAAAGGGAAAAGCAAAGCAAAATGAATGAAACAGGAAAAAAATTGAAAGACGGGTTGGTCTTCAATACAAAAAGGGGGCTGGGGAAGTAAAAATAACAAACATAAGCAAGCATAGGGGTAAGATTCAAAATGATAGGGTGGTGACAGTGATTTATAGAGGAAATGATAGTAAAGGGGAAGGTGGTAACTATATAGAATAATAAAGGAAACATTCTGGGTTTAAAATATTATATAATCCGTCTTCCTTTCTTTATTGTCATTATCTCCCTTTGGCATTGTCCTGTCAGTGTCCTGTCAAACTGAGGTTGCTGGGTGTGATTTAATGACTCTGTGAGCCATTTTAATAAAGTAGGTCAGTTAAAAATGCATACACACACACACACACACACACACACACACACAAATGTAACACGTGTGCGTTACATTTGAAGTCCATTGTCCTGAGAATCTGCCAAACATCACCAATTGCTTCTTGCACAAGAGTCTGACATTAGCCATAGGAACCATACCTTTTAGGGATAACAGATCAATTGAATTTCTGTTAGCTGGGTAATTAGCTGCTTTAAAGATGTCTATCTGTATCTTTTTTAAAAACAATGACGTAAATGTCTAATTTATTTTAATCTTGGGGTGGTGGACAATTTAATGTTTTTTTTTCTTTTTTAAAAATAAAAAAGAATGTTGCAACGAGCGATTCACTTGCTAGCTGGCTCTTTAACTAGCTGCAGCAAGTTAAAGAGCAGATTTTAATTGTTGTAAACTAAAAGTAGCAATTTTGTCATTGAACATCTCTGAGAGAAAAAATATTAATAAATTAAAATATTTTAAGACGGGTATATGTGTTTATGTAAACTGAGTCGAAATACAGTGTAATACTTGTATTTCGACTCAGTGTAATACTTGTGTACTTTGGTCAACAAAGTACACAAGTATTACTTAGCAATTGCCTTGCTCCATTTCAAACAAATTAAATCGTCAATAGTTTATTAGAAATGTAGAGTAAAGGGTTTGAAGCCGTCGGACAGAACGACATGTTATCCCAAATCTCTCTGGCCACCTTTGCAGCTGTATTCGTGGCGAGGCTTAAACGGGTTAACAGACATATAATGAGGTAATCCGCAGTGTTTGCAGTGTTGGTGAGGTTGCGCTGGATGCTGGCTCAGCGTTTATCCCCTTGTGGTATCGACAGAGCATAAAGGAACTGCTGCAGCAAGCCGCTCTTATTCATAGCCGGATTAGTGCAACGTGCAGTGTCTTTTTATTAGGATCTTTCCTCTTCTATTTTCTTTCTCTTCTTTTTTTTTTAAACCTGATTGACCCAAACAACAGCGTTTAAGCTGACCTTCAGGGCAGTGCTGCCCATTGAACCTCCTTTTTTAATTTTTAGTTAAAAGATCTCACCTCAGAGTCTTGCCGCTCATTCACTTGAATGTATGAGAATGAATCATGCCTACAAAGATGACTTTGTCCATAGTCCAAACTTGAGAAATCTATTTTTAGAATGACCAATTGCTGTGGGGAACCCCTAGAAGTGCAGCTGCCTCCTCTCGTCTCTCCCTGAATGCAAACATTTAGCTGCAGTCCAGCAGCTTAATAATTAATAAACTCCCCGCTCCTGTCTCAGGTGTCCCTCATTTAGCTGTGCATTGCCATAAAATCAAAAGCTGATCCAACGTTGGCGTGGCCGACGGGATCGTCAACAAAGACCGGGTCCGCTCAGATTTCACCACCAAAGCTCTTTATCAGAGCTAGATGTGCACTGGCGCTCCTAAGGATCGCTTTCTGCTGGAGCTGCTATTGGTTAGTCATTGGATTCAACCAATGATCCAATGAAGTTGGAGAAGCCCTTTGTCCTTCTCCAACTTCCTCAGAGTTGGGAGCAAGCTGGAGAAGAGCTCCTGTACTTGAGCTAAGACAAATCTGCCAGTTCCTTTTGTACATCATGTATTTTGATCCTAGTCAAAGTTTGAAAGTAATTCCCCCTGCCTCAACTCAGTTATTTTATAATGACACTGCGAATTTAGGCCTGATTTACAAAATGCTATGTTTTATAGGCTTAAATTGTGTCAACAGCTGTCTAATAACAAATGTTCCAATGTAAGTTAAGTTTCTTCCAAGACAGAGGGGATGTTAATTTCTTAGAACATGTCAGACGTTCAGTGGATAAGATTTGGTTTGAGATTGGTCTGCAAGTGTTTGGCACAGTTATAACATTATCTTACTCGGATTCTTTTCATTTTTCCACAAAGTTTGGCAATTTTCCTTCCCGAGCAGCTTAAGCTGAAAATCGCACATCAATTGTTTTCAGTGTTTATTACTGTAATTGGAGTCCCACAGGGCATTACACTGGGACCAGTTGTCTTTTAGTGTTTTTTTTTTTTAATAAATAATTTTCCTGCTGTGTGTAAGCAATGTGGCATCTTATGGCAGAGCTAGCATGCTGGCTCACTGCGTATTACGTGAAGGTAGGTTGGTTCTTCTTACCAAATCACAATGTATTCAAACCAGGACATTGCATCATTGTAGAAATACTTCACTGTCTTTAAAAAAATGAAATATTCAAATATTATCTTTGGAATGTCTGTCCAAGGCCTAGTGTAATTCGGGAAATTTTTAATATTAGATATTCACTGAGTAGATTTCCTCTCATATTAGTTACTGTATGATAGGTTGCTCTAAAACAACAGCTAGAACTTTAAAGTCTTTGAACTACTGTTAATTAAGCAGTAAGAACAAACTCATGCTTCCCTGTGCAGACTCTCTGTCTGCACCAATGAAAATTCTCTGACCTCAGGATAAAGATGGCTTAGAGTGGCTCGACATTGCATTGCTGTTATGTAAACAAGTGGGGGGAAAAAATGTACTTCATTTATCCTACACAAAGAAAACACAACCCAGGACATGTTTTGGCTTTCATTCTAT
>NW_015113164.1:108217-152746 GCF_001443285.1 Poecilia latipinna | reverse complement strand
TTTATATATATATATATATATATATATATATATATATATATATATAAATACACACCAGTAAATTATCTCCGTTTAGCAGTCTGTCAGAGACCAACTCTAATCCGTTCTTGTTTGGTGAATTGAATCTAAAGCCTGATGGATGCATATCTGATCGACTGTTTTCTGATGTGACACTGAAGCTTATTGGACTGAACAGTCTCAGTTTGTTTTTTAATTCAGTCTTTCTCCAGGCTGCATCAAGCTGCTATTAATAGATAACTTTAACGGTGCTGCCGGATTCTGTGTTTATTGTCTTTGCCGTATCTCGTCAGTTTGCAGTCTGAGATGTTTGATGGACCAGTTTCATATCCCGAAATTCTGAATAACTGTGTTTTCATACATGGCTTTTTTTTCTGTTTCAGATCTCTACAGAAACTGCAGATATGAAGGTCAGAACCCAACTTGTTTCTGCGTTTTTTTTCTTTTTTTTCTTCCAGCTTCCATTGAGCTTTTACAGTCATCCGAGCGTAACCACGGCAGCTAGAAGTTCCTCTGTTAGCTCTGTTTGCACGCGCTGTCACAGATACAGACTGAAACAACAGATGGGGCTGGGGGGAGAAAAATGAAGTTGGAGCTTCTGTCGGAAGGTGGTTGGGTGGGGGGCGTTCGGCGGGGCGGATGCTGCAGTCAGAGGAAGGCAAGCGATGACTCAGAGATTTTGAGGCTGGGCCTTCTCTGGTTGCCTGTCTGCGCAGCAGACAGTGTGCTGACTGCCGTATCAGGCAGCTCTGTTGGGCTCTGCTTGCTTCAGTTTGCTCTACAGTGACCCAGACAGAGCTGATTTATCAGATGTGTTTATTCTCTTCCTATACATCATTCACACCACTTAGATTTCACATGCTATTTATGTTTCTGAAGTAAAATTGTACAAATTTTACATTCAACTGTAAAATTAGCTTTTATTGCTCTTCCATATCATTTTGATCGTCTCTGCCAGCTTTCCGATTCAAGATATTTTTTGTAAAATATCTCAAGCTCAGTCAGATTAGACAGAGTGTCTGTAAATGTCAGTTTTAAAGTTTTTCAACAGATTGTTCAGTTATTTTCTGACCAGACTTTGACTGAACTATTTTAACGCCTGAATACGCTGGTTTCTAAATTATACATTTATTATACATACATTTGGGGTTGTTTTCCTGCTGGAAGGTCAAACTCCACCCACATTTCTAACCTATCACATAGGGTTAGCTTGCCATGCACTGCTGTAACAATCATCAACGGTCCTAAAAATCGCTGAAGACCTTTTAAAGGTATTTCTTGTACTTTAGACTTTCATAAACTCAAAATTTAAGAATCTGTTCAATTATTATCCAGCACATTTTGGTTTATAATTGTTTTCCTGTTATTCTCTTTGCCGCATATACAGGTTCCAGTTGAGTTGACATTTATGTGGATAACTGTTAAATTGTTGGACAAAAAGTCTGATTCAGGAGTTTTATTTACACATTACCTGCCTGCAGTGAAGGCAACACATCAAGACAGATTACTGGTGTAAAAGAACATCTAGAAAAATCATTACCCATCTCCAAAGGTCAATCATTTTTTTATTGTTTAAATTATATATCGGCAGACACCAATCTTCAAGTTTTGTTGGAATCTAAATTACTTTTTTTTGTGGTCACGATTTTTTCTTGATGAACATAGAAGAGTACACTAAACCGATTTAGTTGAACGACTCTTTCCATAAAAGATTTCTTTTATGGAACCTTTTTTGCACAAACAAAAACAAGTCCTAAAACCAGTCAATAGTTGATGTCTTGGTAAAAAGGAATAATCATAAAAACAGCTGTATTTTCAAGGAGTTTCAGTAACCCCAGGATGCACTGAATCATAAAATATTAGCATTGACAGATTGAACTCTATTGGAGAACATATTTATTGCATAGCTGTCCAGACTCCATGTTTTTGATCAGTTAATGGCTGCATATTTTAGTGTATGGAAACAATAGAGTTGACTGGTGAGATTTGCTGCAGGCTTCCCAGCCTGACTCATAGATATTAGCTGATGTGGATCACACTCTCACCTCTAACATAACTCTGCTGCTTTGCATCTGCTGTATTAGCAAATCCAGCGTCACTGAGAAGCTAGCAGCATGTTTCTAGCTACTCGTCCCTGAGAATATTATTACTGTCTGTGGGTAACTAATAATTATACAGATGACAGTGATAGATGTGCTCTTGTTATTAATGTTATTCAGCAATGACTGATGTTTTTCATAAAAGAAAAGGCCTTAATTGGCTGCTGAGCCGTCCCGGGGGAAAGAACTGACTCACTCTTCCCACTTTGGCATCAGATCTGTATGAAAGCTGTGCCAGGGACTAGCAGCCGCTCGCAGGTTTGTCCAGAGCTGTTGGACGAGAATCCTCCAGAGGTCCGGCCCGGCTGTCCACGAGCCTGCTGATGGTCACTTACAATGTCCAAAACAGCAAAGGTGGCGCTTTTCATTGAGCCTGAGGATTATTTGGAGGCCATGTTAGCTCTTTTTGTGCTTAACACAACATCATTTGAGAAGTTCTTTGTCACGGGAACAATGTCTGATGCTCTGCCCTTTTAGTTAAACACTTACTACTCGACAGATTAGACCCCTGTTTGCTAACTGCAGCTAATTGATCAAGAGTAATTTCTCTACGCTGAATGACTGGTGATCTACATTCTTTCAGCGTTTGAAATCAGAAGGGTTGACTGCATTTGTAGTGCATTTATTTTACCAATGATAACAATATGCTGTAATTTGAGTAAATAGATAGAGAACTAGCATGGCCGTTGCCTTCCTGTGCTATTCTGCTTGATTCAAATCTCATTTCACAGCACAGTCTGAGCTTTCTCCCCTTCTCTTTGACTCTCTCTATTAAATTTTCTATTGGGCCAATCAACAAACAGAAGGAGAAGTGGTGAATGATGACATCAGTTTTTTTGCGCTGTTTTAGTCATAGGCTGGTTGTAGTTTTAGCAATGGCAGCAGAGGAAGAGAACGGAGCCGTTCAGTCTGTGTTGGCCACGCTTCCAAATATTTAATTAACATAAACAGCCGCCACGTCTGGATCAGCTCTTCTCTCTTCACGGTTGTTTACAAGACGGGTAATTTCTGGTAAGCTTCATAGCCTCAAACTGGCTCATTACATACGTCACAGCCAAACGTTAGCGATTGGATAAAATTTAAAACCTCAACAGAGCTTACAGGAAACAAACGTTTCGAAACAACCGATGGTCCAGACCCTCTGTCTGAAGCAAAGCATAGAATAAGGGGCCAGTTTTTACCAGAGATGTAACTGGAACCTTTGAGCAAAGTGTTAGCATCAGCATTAGCATATAAACACCATTATTTCCAAATATTGAGAGAGAAGTGAAACCCAAATTTAAACTAGGTGTATAGTGAACATTATTACATAGAATAGCTTGGTATATGTTAAACTAAGTGGATTGAAAGTGCAGCCATTTCTAGAGATTTTTCTCTTCTTTTCTTTTTTTTTTTTTTTGCACTTTTACATTGTCAATTGAGAGAATGTTTTTCCAAAACTTTTGGAAGTCAAAGTAATGTTTTTGGAGGGGTAGAGCATGAGGAGAATATAAGATAACCATTTCAGTTATTTATGTACATGTGATTTTGATCTCCCCCAGTCTTGCTCAGACTTTGTTTGTAATGTATTTTTTAATTGCTTTGGGAGATTTTTTTTATTGCCTACTTCATGTTGTCAAACAGCTGTCTGTTGGAAAAATATCATCAATTTATGATTTCATTTAGGAGAAAAAAGATATCCAAACCAACCTGGTCCTCTGTGAAAACGTAACCATGAATCATGGATTAACCAATCATGAATTAACTGGGATTAACCCCATTTTTGCTTCGACTTCTCAAGCCTCAGGCCTGATTACTTTTAGACCAAGAAGAATCAAGAAATAAGGTCTGGTATAAAGAAAATGTGGTTAAAATACAAGAGAAATCCACAGGGAAGTAAATCCGTTTTTACAGTTCTGTAAGTGAAACATTTTTACTGGAGAAACAGATGAAAAGCTGACTGTAAGTAAATGCAACTCACAAAAATCAGTGAGCAATTTTAATGTCCTCATAGCTTTTCTGCACTTCTGTAAACAAAGAATATTAGCATATTATCCTAACTCCACAAAGATGGCCACAGTTTGCACATTTGCATCAGGGTAAAAATCCTTTGAAGAAGCATCAAAAAAAGGGAAAAGAGAACAAAACCTTGAAGGTTCTTTCCTCCCCGAAAAACCAGGAGTTCAGCAAAAACCTCCTACAAGTCGGAAGTCATTTCTGAACTTGCCTCGATACATTATTCATGGCCTGGCTGCTGCCGTTGGCCCGCTCGTGTGCCATGGCCTATTTACTGAAGTGCTCATGAATCCATTAGCCGTGAACAGCGGAAAGCTAAGGCTCATCCATAAGCGGCTTCACAGCCACATGAATCATTTCATAATATCTCAGACAATGAGAGGGAATAAACAGCAGCTGGACTGTGGCTAATTCATCAGTCGGGGGTGGAGGGTCAATATTTCTGTCTATAGCGACACGAGGAAACACCGGCCGAAAAACAATCATTACGTGACTTGTGTTGCTACTACTACGTCAAAGACATTTTGCGTCAAATACCACTCTTTCTTGATGATTCATACCTTGCAAAAGTATTCATGCCCCTTGAAGATATTTTGTCATGTTGCAACCACAAACTTCAAAGTGTTTCATTGATGCAGTCTTCTCGCTCCGGCTTGCTTGTTCTTAGCAGTTAGTCGACTCCATCTGAAGAAGTTCTCAGAAACAGACAACTAAATGTTTGGTCGTTCAGAGGAAGGCTTTAACCTTCTAGGATTTTAGAGTAAAGAGTAAAACAAAAATGGAGACCAAGTTAGTTTTTCAAACTTTTTGAACCTGCAATTTCCTTTCCCAATCTTTGTGTACGGTAAGAACTAATTTTTTAAACAATTTTTTTTTTTTTTTTTTTTTTTTTTTTTTTTTCATTTTTGGAACCAAATGAGAAGTCTTCCGAATGCATTTGAGAGTATGACAATGAAAGCTACTATAAAACTGAGTCTAGGCTTCCTCTGCATCTGCTAGGTTTTCACCCAGAAGTGACCGCGCTGAAAGGAAAAAAAAAAAGAAATTTCAGTCTCACCGCATATGCTGTTTCCATTGCACAAAGTGAAATTACAAAAATAAAGTTGTAACCAGATGTTACTACTGACTGGACAGACGAAGAAGACGACAGGAAGTGGTAAGAGAACAATGTGGCATGTTTTTTAATGAATCATAACGTGATTTTTATTGCATTTTCTTATTTTAATGGTAACACCAAAATTACAAAATTGTGTTTTCTCAACAATAGCAGGATATTGACAAGGTTTTGCAATAGAAAGGGAGCTGTACAGAACAGATGAATGGCAAAAGAGTGAAAAGTTATAAAACTGATCCCCTTATGCCTGCATAATTTTTATTTTCTGGAGATGTGAGGGTTGTTTTCTTTTTCTTTTTTTTTCTTTTTTCTTTTTTTTACATCACTGCGTGTTATTTGTTTGCTGGGAGATTAGACGAAGGTGCCACATCATGTCAGTCCAGACACATCACTGCAGAACAAAACGCAGGAATTCACAGCTGGCAGATTCACTCAAAAGGGAGGAGAGGATGTGGGAGTCTCACTGATGCACTCTGCGCTTCATTCCCCCTGCCCTCCTCTGCTGGCATCCTTTTGTACCATGTGTGCCATGCTAATTAAGTATTTATTGCATCAGGTGGAGCTGGCAGACAGCTGCCACTTGCCTCCCTCTGTTCTCCTCTCGCTCTCCTGCCAGGCTTGATCTATTTTTCCACCGACTAACCGATCCCCAGATGTCCCGATCGGTCTTTCAATCAGCACCGCCGCGTGCGCTGCCCCACGTGCGACGCTACAGACGTGACATTTTGTTCTCGTGCTCGATTCTGATGCAGCACTGTAACCTAACCTGTTGTTTTTCTTCAAAGGATGCGCCGCGTTCCTAATTATGGGAGCGCGCAACCCAGCCGTGCGTCACCTCAAGACGAGCAGAGGCTGAAACAGGAAATCAAACCTCTCACCGACGGTGACGGGTTTTGCAGCCGAAGTTCGGATCAAGCCGACATTCCCATTGTGCTTCAAAGGGGTAGATAGAGAGCGTGGGCTGGCATTCAGTCTGTCAGGAGAGCAGGGGATTACGCCTATAGCAGTCTTTCCAGTGAAGCCATTTGCAGGAGGGCAGAGTGGTGAGTGAAAAGGTCAACCCTTTTGGCAGGGATCCCCTGTGTCCTTTCTGCAAGCAGCAACAAGAAATGTCCAAAAGACCAAACTTTGTGAAAATAATCGCAAACTAGAGAATGATGGCATGTATTTTTACTCTTCTCTTGCCAGGGTCACTAATAACTAGATATTTGTTCAATCAAGAAGTGAAATTGAAAAGGAAAACGATTGGTTTATGGCTTAGCTTAACCATGTCAAGCCAAATGAAACCTGCTACGAAGCCAAGTCTTCTCATTTCCAACGACAGAGTACTGAATAAGACTCCCAAAACTTCTCATCCAGAGAAACCACTGTTTGGTTTTGGAAATTCAGTTCTAATTAAGTTCTGTCTGAGTAACTAGTGATTTCCAGGAAATGAATGTTCTGGTAATGTGGTTTGTAAGTTCCCAGAAAGTACCTAGTAAATACCTAAAGAGCACACGGTAAGTTCAACGAGATCTCCTGAATCCAGAAGATCGCCCGGACAGTTCTGTTGAAGCTCATGGAAATTACCAGATAAGTTCCACGAAAAAAACCAAGTAAGTTTGTGCAAAGCCTGGAAAGAACTCAGAAAGTATCCAAAGGAATCACAAGGAGAGGTTTGCTGAAGTTCATGAAAAGCACTCAGAGTTCTATGAAAAGTCCTTGAAAGTACGTGAAAAATTCAGCAAACGTGTCCAAAACAAAGCAATAGATCCACAAAGTTCTACCAGGGATCCTTCACTTCCTTCTTTCGTCTGTGGTATCTCACCTTGCTTATTTCTTCCATCTAAGTCTAACTGTTCTGTCAAGTTGCATGTTTACTCCTATTGTTTTCACAGAATTGACACCTCTTATCATTGTGCAGCAACATTAGTCTGCACTTCCCGCAAGCGTTCACCCTGGGCCAAGTGTTACGTCTCCTTCTTGAATGGAAAATTGCAGAGGTGGAATATTCACCCACACATGCGGCGGAGACAAATGCCTAGCCGGGGCTCTTGAGAGTCACAACTAAACTCCCATTTGCATTTGATGGTCTCATTAAACAGCCCATTAGAGAGCCTCGCCATGCGACGGGGAGGATTTCTGCAGTAATTTGCAGTCTGATGGCCGCGGCCGTGCTTTTCTGCACAGCTCTACCAGGTGCCCTTGGAAAGCAAGCTGGTGTTTGTTCTGACAAGGTTCCACGGTGAGTGTGTTTCTGAGTATTGATTAGAGTGGGTCACTATCGTTGAGCTCCGGTGGCGACACAATTGCTGATTCAGTCTAAAACTAGCGAATCTAACTGACCCAACAATGAGCAGTATCATTTGAACAGTCGTTTGCTAGTTTCTCCTAGTGTCGTACTTATCGTTCTTGCACAGTTTTCTTTCTAAAAACCAACGTTTAGTTTTCTCTAACAATTACATAAGCTAATCAAGATGGAATTTGTCATGATTTTGATTGGTTGGCATTCTATCATGGTATCCTAAATGTTTATGGGACCAGTCTTTATACCCTGGTGCTTAATTTTACACACCTATGGTCACCTGAATTCATTGATCAGACTGCAGTATTCAGTCTGTACTTAGGACCAGCGTTTGGGCCTCAACACCCAAAGGTTTGTTTGATGCGTGAACAACACTGAACATCCCAGAGTGAAAGGTGGTGGTGGCACCATCATGGTCTGAAGTTATAAAGGGAATTATTATTTTTTTTGGTCAATAAAATTATGAGCACTTTGAAATACCAATTAGCTGGAACTCAAAACTCGCAAAAGTAGAGACATTTTAGGACGGTCTACCCAGTGTCACATTACTGGTGGAAAAGGCTTTTCTATGATTGACCATTGTCTGTTTTGGTTGCTTCACAAAATCTTCTTATACTTCAAATCCATTGTCAGATTATTTCACTGATAATATGGGAAGAATGTCTGCCAGTGAAACTAGCACGTTTTCATAAATATTAAATAATTATTATTATTAAAACAAGCTCCTATATCTTGCTGAAAAGTTACTTGTAAGTTAGTTTTGTCTCATTTCAAGTGTACTAAGATATTTGCACTAGAAACTAGACCAAAAATACTTGGTAAGATTAGTTGTTTTTTCAGTGTACCTGTTTATTGGACTCTCAATTTCTTTCCCTATAACACTTCCAGCATTGATCTGTAGATCCAGGTGCTTCACATTTGGAGGAAAACTTCTCATTAAGCCTTTAAAGCCAAAGCGGTGACCAGCAAGTGTATTGGGAGTCGTACTGGGGAAGCAGGACAGAACAGAGTGTGTCAGGTGTTTTCAGAACTCCTCCACTCTTACAGCGACAAAGAAATAAATTAGAATCTGCTAAGTTGGAAAAAAACACACTTGCTCCCGTTAATTAGTTGGCTCTGTAAATGTTAGAAGAATGTCACAGCTCTCCCTGAGCTGTATCGCTTTTCCTCTCTCTCTCTCTCTCTCTCTCTCTCTCTCTAGGATCCACTGTCACCCTTTTAATGGCAGTTCACTAGAGCTCTCAAGTCGTGGTATATAAATAACTCTCCTATTGTTTGCACACACAGAAGCGAAGACCTGGCTGTTTGTGAAGGGGAGAGCGCATATCGGATAGTTACCTCGAATGCATTCAGGTTGAAAATTTAAGTTTTACAATCTCTTTGCACTATTAATGATGGAGGGAGATCTGCAACTTTGAACATTTTTAACTGCAAGCTTTTTTCTTTTTTTAACTAATGGTGCATTAAATAAGAACTAATATGCTGTTCTGTGTCGAGATTAAAGAGAGGAAGCGCCAAGTCTGTGTGACGCATCCTTAAAATGACACTTTCATTACGATTGTATTAAATTCATATGAAGACTGATGGTTGTTTTTCGATAAAAACCGCCCCGGCTGATATCTAATACTTTTTTAGTACCAACAATATATTGGGTACACAAAGAGACCCATATTTTGCAAAAACTAAACCTTCTTTCCGTTTTCCACGTATTTTTAACAAATAGTCTCTACAAATAAAAGTCCATCTCCATTGCATAATTATTCTGATCATATCTTACAGTTTTATACACTCTGATCTCAATATAACTGGTCCTGATGCTGCATCGATACAGAGCCGTTCCTCTTGGGGTTTTGGCCCATCGTCCTCCGTCTCCTCCTGAGCTCAGCTGACGATGAGTCAGGGAGCTCTGTAGTCCTGTTGTCTGACACAAATAGACTGTGGGAAGTATTTCTCCTGAGCGAAAACGACCTAAAAACGGAGCGCTGGGCTGGTGCCAGATATTGCTCAGAGGAAGACTGATCCTGTCTCATGGATGAATCACTCACAAATTCTCACAGTCTTGCCTTCTGGCTGCGTTCGGGGTCTCGAAAAAGATGTGTTTTTTTATAGCGTTGTGAGAGATTTCGACCAAATCTCAGGTTAGGAGTCATGTGGCGTAAACAGCAAACAGATTGCAAGTTTGTACTTTAATCATACAAACACAAAGCCTTAAACAGCTTCAATGCACCGTCTAAAAAATGGATGGCAAACTATAGAGATGCACTGATCCGATATTATTATCTGTATCTGTCCCAATATTGAAAAAAAATTCTAGTCCGGGTATCGGTGACGATGTGCCAGACCTGTAAGTCAGATCTATTCAGTGTAATTCTTGCTGCTCTGAGTCATGCTTGATTATTTATTTCACATTATTCTTAGAATTTCTGAAAAAAGGTTTGTTGCAGTTTATTTTTACATATTTGACCAAAGTAGTCAATGTTTTTCAGTTTGTTTCTTTATTATGTATTTTACATTGGCTACTATACTCCCAATTGAAGAAATTAAAGTTGCATTGTTTTTACAAGTTTAACCAAGCTTGTGAATCTACTGGTGTATTTAATTGTACTGTACTGCTGCAGAGTTATGAAACAAATTTGTAATTCAGTATATTTGCCTGTGTTTAAAAAAAATGTTTTAAGTGAATTTGGATGTTTTTCTATGGAATCGGTATCAGCAGATACTAAACCTCAGATATCGGTATCAGAAGTGAAAAAAGTGGATCTCTATGGCAAACCTAAAGGCATGGCCGTTCACCGAAACCTGGCAGGCAAAGATGGCGTTGATCAAAGGAGCAACAAAGAGGCCGGCAGTCACTCTGGAGGAGTTGCAGGAATCTACAGCTCAGGAGAAACAAGAAGAAGGTGTAGGAAAAATTGTTTTGGTCAGTTCTCATTTTCTGCTCCGACTTCAAATTCTTGGTATTCTATTGAATACACTATCTTTAGAACAAAGAACTATTACATCATTGAACTGTTTCAGGAAATCACTTAATCAAAACTGTACTCATGCCTTAAATCATTTTTAAACTAACAAATGCTTTTGTTTTGTTCAATCTTACGGATGAGACTTAGTTTCTATTTATATTCTAAATGTTTATTGTAAATTACACTACTTTTAGCTACACATTGAATTATAGCACATGTATGTGGTTATGCATGCATGCAACAACCTGCTAGGGGACTACAGATGAAAATCAGCCTCTTCGGCTAAATCTGTCGTATTTAATTTCAAACAAGATGGAAGCGGCATTAGAATATGTGGAAAAATATGGAAAAAGGAGCCTTAACAGGGCACAACTTGGGTCAATTCATAAAAACTAACACACACCCATACGAACAATGAATTTATCACAGTATGTCCAAATCATATTTTAGATTTGCTCATTTTATCATCTGGTAGCAACAGAAGTCGCCACGGTGACATAAAGTCAGTCAACTATGAAAGAATGCATGACAATAAAAATATTTCCTTGTCAAGATGAGCTTAGGGGGAGGAAAGTGACACAACCGTAATCCTTGCCAAAAATATAGTTTAAATACCGAGCTAATTTAAAAAGCTGAAGAAGACAGAAAACTATTAGGAAATATTAGGAAAAAAATTTAACACATCAAAAATGTTTTAAATGTCTCCTTTAGCCATATAAAAATGCTTGAAGTCGACATGGTGTCATACAAGAAACATGAATCTGCTGAGTAATGCATCGACCAGAAACTCTGATCGAGTTGCACCAGTGTTTTTTTTTGTTGTTTTTTTTTACTTTTTTCAAACGGAAGCCAGATGAGAATCTAAATTAAAAATAACCATTAAGTGAAATATTGCGGTTATTTTTGAATGAATTCTCAAACTGTGAGTGGCTGAATATGCTTCCTGTATGCAGAGCTTGTGGCAGATTGAACAGACCTTTCATTTCCTGTTTTGAAAAGTTGATCTTAACAGTCCTCCAAAAATGCTTACAGGTTGTTACATAAGTAGTACATAAACTATATAAAGGTGATGTATTTTGAAGTTACATTATCAGTGGTGATTCTACTGGAAAGTATGACTATTAATAAACAAATGGTTTTTGTACCTGTGTTTCTTTCCATTTTTTTTTTTTTTGTAGGATCTCCATCTTCCCATCAGTTCAGACCAGGATCTCAGCATCCCCCACAGCATAACACTGCCACCATCATATTTCTTTGTAGGATTCAATTTTATCTCAGGGAAACAGTTTTTTATATGCTTGCAACATCCTCTATATGACTAAGACTATAAAACTACATATAATGCTTCGTATGATTTGTAGACTGATAGTTATTTTGTCGACATAAATCAGCTGTTGCTGGGCTGTGACTAATTCGCATTGCAGGCCAGGGTCCAGAACAGCCTGGCCAGTGAGCCATACTTCCTGTACCTTAAATCATAACTTGCTGCATGAGATATAGTTTGGAATATTTTTGCCACCTATCGCTGTTTTAAACTTCTCCATCACTATCCATGCTGTTTGTTTTCTTACAAACCTCTAAGACCTTCATAAAACAGCTGGATATATGGTCGACACAGGTGGAGCCCATTATCCAATCAGAGGAATCATGAAGGGGATTGGTTGCACCGTGGTTTTATGGCTCAGTACATTGAAATATGTGTTTAAAACATGACAAAATATGAAAAAAGATTAAGGGACTTAGATACTTCCAGTCCGCACAATCACGTTCTGAGGTATTTATGAAAAATAGGGTTAGGGGTAGAAAAAATAAAAACGCTGAAGAAGAGCAAGAAACAAGGTTTTGTGTTTTTACATTAGCAGCATTAATATGTCGAGATAAGGAGGATGCTGGTTTTGATGATGAATCTTCACCCTCGCCCCGCCCATGAGCAGCGTTGCCTCGGCGACAGCAGGTTTGCGTGATGACGTTGGATGTATATGAGCGCAGGCGGCGGGATCTCTCTCCCTTTTACCGCCATCGGAGCGGAGTCTCTTTCTTCAGACTACCTAACTGCGCAGCGCCGCTAGACCAGTTCATCCTCCGGCCGCAGAGCGAAGGTAAGCGACAGCGCTTGGGAAGGGCTCGGATGCCGACGCCCCAAACTTTTGCGTTGCCCACGGAGTTCAATTTTCTGTCAGCTGGCGAAAACGACGCGAGGAAGACGTTTATCGCTTTGCTAATGCTAGTCAAAACGAGATAGCGGCAGCAGCCATTGAGACAGGCTCCTCCATGATGTGATAACGTTACACGCCTGTAGAGGAATAAAACAACCGTTCTCCGTCTCTCTTTGTTTTACCGGAAGGTTTTAACTAGTTATTCCTCTAACATGACAACACGTTAGGATAATTGCTATAAGCTCCGACGTTTATAGCATTTGTTGACACGTGTTTAGGTTCTTGTATTTTCAGACTTAACATTATGTTTTGGGACGGTAATACTCCGGGTGGGGAGCGGCGGGGTGGACGCTAGGAGCTGACCGCACGCGACGACCGCCCGGAGTCTTGCATAAGACAAAGGGGGTTAAAACGTGGTGTCGGGGACATAGCGACGCTTAGTAACTGGACCACATTATGTAGCTGGGGCAGCCTGCCTGCCCGTCTGACTGAGATGTTCCTCCCACTTGTTCGGGCTGAGTGGTGCGCATCAAGCTAACAGCATAGAAGCTAGCTAACTAGCCTGAATTAGTGGAGCTGCTCGGCGGCAGAAGCGGGAGGCCCGGCTGGAGTTCCACCGGGTAACACACCGGGGCTAAATACTGACCTACATTTATAGCTTGACTTGGGGGTTTTGGGGACTTTTTTTTTTTTTTTTTAATTTGCATGAAGGCTAAATGTTGACACGCGCAGCCTCCCATCCAGGCTTAGTCTAATGGTCTGGCAGACCTCAGCGTGCAACACGTGGTCGTGGCCGGGATTAGGAGGAGAACGGCTCTCCACAAAAAGAAAAGTTGGGCCCAGTAATCTGCTGCTCCGCGGTTCTGTCCCTAAACATATTTCTAACGCACCGGGGTTCCACTGGAGGAGCTGGGCCAGGAGGGCCTCTGCTGCCCCGGAGACCCGATCCTGGGTTAACCGGGTGGTGATAAATTGATGGATGGATGGATCTTTCTAACTAAACATGTTTTTATTTTTTAGTTTTTGATTTGATTGTACAAGATTGAAATGCTAAACCACTGTGGCTTGTTTTGAGATAATATTGGCTTGAAATAAATTCTTTAAAAAACAATTTTTTAATATACCATATGGGCACATGTCACTAAAGTAGGATAGTGAAGCAAAAGTTATTTTCATATTTCAAAATAGGAAAGTCATATTACATAGACTCATTATACATGGAATGATGCATTTCAAGGATGATTTTGGCTTAAAGCGAATGAAAAGTCAAAATGGAGAGTGCCTTTGGGGGATTTTTTTTTATTGCTCATATCTATTTTTAATTTTTTTTTAATTTTATTTTTTTCCAAAGAAACGTCATTATACTGTCCAGGTATTTACTGTGCATTTATTTACAGGACAAAAAACATCAACAGCAGCAAATGGCATAGCCAAATTAATCAGTGTAGATACTTAAAATTATACTACAAATAACTTTGGTTCTAAGCCTCTACACTCTCCCTGCAGACTGTTGTACCTTGCTGTCCTACTGAAAGGCCACATTTAATAAAACCTGAGTGAACCATTTAGCAATAGTGCATCAGTTTTTATCCGTGAGACTGATTAATTGATATTTGGTGGGATTCCAAGCCTTGAGAATCTTTTCCAAACTCTTAAATGGGCTTGACAGTCCTTTTTAGAATGCTTCTGAGACCTTCTTTTTACTGCATCTTTTCCTTCCTCTCAACTTTCTTTTTTTATACACTTTGGACCCGCACACTTGAGCAATCTGCTGTTGGCTTACCTTTTTCTTTTCTTTTTTCTTTTCTTTTTTTAAATGCATCTTTAAAATCCTGTGACTGCATCTGACTTAAGCTACAGGTCTTGGGACGTGGACTCTGAAATGAGGCTTGTAACATTTTATTTACAGATTTCATTATACCCAGAATGTGGTTTGCTTGTTGTCCTAAGAGCATTGTTGCAGCTGCATTTAAAAAAAAAAATATATATACCTGAAGGCTAAAACTGCTGGATCAAAACAAAGGTGTCTCCCATGTGATGGAAGAAGGCCAAATTATCTGTCTCTGGCATGGTAATCTATTCTTCCCAGCTCAAGTGGGCAACAAGTAAATGTGTAATGATTTAAATAAAAGCTAATGCTAGAGGTCCAGCCTACACCAACATGATCATTAGCTAAAAATGGAGACTTGGACAGAATTTCTGGTTACACTTTCCTTCAGACGACGTGGGCTCAGAGTTTGATTGTTCACTAATTCAGGATCTGTGTTGAGTGGGAAGGAACTTGACTGTTTATGAATTATTTTTTTTTTAACACTGGAGGCTGTTGTTGTAGACCTAAAGTGACAAAGTGAGGATTCTTGAGTGTTTCTCCACCATCCACACAGACTCCAGACATTTCCAGGCAGGTTTCTCTGAACAGAAAGGAAAGACTTTGCTCTCCTCATTGCATGTAATCCCTCTGTGGGAAGCGGTGAGACTTCTGACTCCATTTCTTCCTCCTGAACGAGTCGTCGTCTTCATACTTGCTGATTGTCATGCAGATATCCTTTAACGACACATTTCTGTAGTGAGCGTCATCCGACAGCGAATCTGTACATCCTCCAATTGTTTTTTTTTTTTTTTGCATCTGGTCATAAATGTTGATTCGAGGTGCAGCGATCAGGCTTTTCCTGAAGACGCCAATTTTTAAAAGTTTTTATTTTTTGCTTTTTTTTTTTTTTTTTTTAGATCTGATCTGCTCGATTTCCCACCTCAGTTATGTCGGCAGTCAGGGACCAAGTTTAGCACCATTTTCTCAGCCAGTCTGTCATTTAGTGTTCCACTTTTTGATAAGAACTATTTATTACTCTTTTTATTTTTATTTAGCTACCTGTATGACTCGGCAATTATAGCCCCAAGAACACAAATATAGTTCTTGCAAAGCTTCCCCATTTCCTTCTTTTGGACATCGGCGACAAAAAGTAGTGTGACATGCATCACTAAAATACACACAGTAACTACATTTAATCATATTTTCAAATTCATTGACCTCATTGAACAAACAAGATACAAAAAAATAATAAAATGAACAATTGTGCCAGTACAGTTTTAGAGGTTTTTAAATTGAATTAACTGGAATTTATCATGAGAACGGTGAATCAGAATTCTTATAAGACGTTTACCATAATAAATGATACAATAAGTAGCCATCCTTATCACATATTACATGTTTTAGCAAAAGACTTGACTTTTTTTTTTCTTTTATCTCTCCAGTATCATCAAGATGGCAGACATTGACAAGTAAGTGTCGATCAGCGAGTTATTTAATCCATTATGTTTCAGCAGGTTTCTTGGTTTATTTTTGTTCCAAACTGAAAGAAACGTGCATCACCTCAAACAAAAGTATTCTACAACGAAAATGTAGCACAATTGTATAACGACGACTAATTCTGCTATGATATTTGAAGTTAATTTAAAAGTATTTGCATATGAATGGGAAATTATATGTATATGAAATCTCCCTAATATTAGCAATAGACTAACTATGAAACTCAGAGTTTTCTTGCCAAATTAAAGCTTGACTATAGCATCCTTCAGCCTGAATGTGTTTAGTTTTATCGACAAATTCCTCCCAAAATGTCCCCCTGAGTTAATTGGGGTCACTTGACACCTGCTGACATCACTGATTCGGGTGTGGTCTGCATAACGTCACCTCTAGAGGGCAGCGTTGCCAACCAGGTCTGCTGGCTACCACCACACATCACAGTTTCATTTTCTTTCTAACGTTTGAGCGACGGTGACTGCGATCCGTCAAGAGCTGAGAGCGGCTCGGTGAATGTCAGCCGTCACCGTGGGGACGGATCCGTCTCCCTGACAGCCAGCTATTGATTATTTCTCGCCCCGAGCTGCAGAGAGGCTAAGCTGCTCAGCTGGTGACGGCGCTTTTGAAGCAAAGTGTTGGAGCTCAAAACATGATGCCCTTTGCAGGTTAAGCAACAAAACAATCACTTATTTTAGAATCGTTTCTGCTCAGGCTGAAACGATTAATCGATTGAAACAACTACATTTATTTCTGAAAGGGCTGCAAAGATTAACCGATTGAAATAACTACCATCAACATAATTATGAAATAGTTTTTGTTAGGGCTGAAATGATTGATTGAAATAATCAACTAATTTAGTAATGATTAATCGTTGGTATACAAACTCAAAAGGCCATTTGATGAAGGGAAAAAAAAAAAACGCCCAATGTATTCAAAGCAGCAACTAAGCTAAAGCTATACAAACAATATCTATACTTTGCATTTAAGATGGAAAAAGCATGTTTTGTCTATAAATGTGTTTTAGCCAAAACTCAAGTTGTGAAGTTTCAACTTCACCCATTTCAGATCTACTGAAGGAATGCTGCAGCTGCTGCTGCTGCATTTTAGGCAATAAAATGTTTGTCTCATTTAAAAGAAGGATTTTAATGAGACAAAAATGTTTAATATTGTATAAAAAGTTGTTTGAAAATGAAGTATCTGTAGAATGTGGGATTATAAAAAAGTCATATTTAATCATCAAAATAATCAATTAATTGATCTTTAAAATAATTAGTTTCCATGTGATGCTGCTGCTCTATGTCCCAGTTTACCTGCTGAATCGTTTCTGTGGAGTGGAGGAGTGTGAAGTGTGTGTGCTTTGGCTGACCGCCGTCTCTCTTCTCCCCCCCTGAGCAGCAAAGACCAGGCTGAGATGGACCCAGCAGACATGGAGGACGTGGAGGACGTGGAAGAGGAGGAGACCGGAGAGGACGAGAACAGCAAAGGTCGGCTTTCAACCGCAACAAGCAACTTCTCGTGTTGGGAGCAAATTACTGGCGTGGAAAGAAAAAAAAAAAAAAATACCAGCGTGGCAGTCGTGTTCTTCTGTTTAAACCTAGCATGACGCGCTAATCCTCTTTATTTTGGATGCTGCTGATGTTCATACATTTCCTTTGATGCCCCGACGCGCTGCTTCCTGTGGAGAGAAACGCTGCTTCTGCCTCGTCCAGTTCAGACTACTTCTGCATGTAATCTGCAAGCTTAGAATGCTCCCTCTCTCACACGCACACCCTCACACACTCGCACTCCAGAGTCCCTCTTTCAGGTTGTTTTAGCAGTGAGGTGACGGGAACTTCACCAGCAGCTTTGTTTTCTAGACTATGCCAGTCCTTGTGTTGACGAACAGTTTCATCATCTCCCAAAGAAGAAGCTGTCCGTTTTTTTTTTGTTTTTTTTCCTGTCGTTTTCTTTCCCCCTAAAGAAGCATTTTTGTTTGAAAACGAGCAGCTTGAGAAACGTATGTTTATTTGATTCCTCGTCTCCTTTAATCTTCACGCCTGCTGGCTGAGATTTGATGGGTGCTAGCAGCGTGTGGAACACAGCAGCTGTGCTAGTTCTTATCAGAAGACGATGCCACTTTGTTGCTAAAATGTGTTCTGTAGTGAATTTGCATCACATTTTATCTGACTTGATATAAACTCTACAACCCTTTCAGACCATGTTTTTCTCTTTAGCTTCCCTGAACCTGTTAAAAACATCATATTCTCAAGATGGGAACAGCAGGCAGTGCTCAAGAAAACAACAGATTTAGACGCATGTATAATATTTTTCTCTTTAAATCTGTTTGCTTGCAGCTCGTCAGCTCACTGTGCAGATGATGCAGAACCCACAGATCCTGGCTGCGCTGCAGGAAAGGCTGGATGGCCTCAACGGCTCCCCATCAGGATACATGGAAAGGTGGGAGATTCCGCTTTTCCCAACGCTGAGAAATATGTAGAGCAGACTGTTTTTGGAGAGCCTTAAACTCTAATCTGAAGTATTATCTATTTATTTATTAGGGAAAAGTAAGGCGTTTTTTTGTTTTGTTTTTTTTTTAGTATTCTTTTCCACATTTGGTAGCTTTCCCCTCATCAGATATGCGAGAAATTGCATATTTATGTGAAATAATTGGAGCTTGAATGTAAAAATATACAGATTTACGAAGCTGCCATGTAAAAACGAGTGACCTAAAACAATGTAAAATCCTTTCTTCTTATTCTAGTAGTGTGTAGGGTTGTCATGATGCTAAAATTTTAAACTCGCTTGACACATTGACGCACTGCTTTCTGTGCCCTAAAAAGCAGTAATATATTTATTGCTACAATACTTAAATGTGGGTAAGACATTTTCAGCATCAGGGCAATTTTGAGAGCTTTACATGATTTTAGAAGGAAAATAAACGACAAACAAGAAAAAAAGACATTACACTGCGGTGGCATAGAGTTGTAGGATGAATGCTGGGATGATCACAGGAGATGAAGGAAGAACCAGAATCTAGTTTTAAAATGTGTTCAGTCAAAGCTTTTCCATTGTTTACAGTGTTGAATAAAAACCTCCATGTTTCTCAGCTGGTTTTAATGTGCTGTGAAGGGCATTCCTCTGGTACGCATTAATAATAATTAGAGGATAATTGAGTGAGCGGTTACTTGCACACACATTCCCCAGAACTAAACTCAAGGAACAAAGAGAAGACGCACTAATCAGAACCAGTTATGTTGCTCTGATTTGTCATCAGCAGCTTGGATGCAACCCCCCTTTTTTCTGTTCAACAAATGCATCAAAAATTAAGAATATAACTATTTTCAGTCAGTTTTTATAAAGCTTAGAGACTTTCTTTGATGTATAAAACAGATTCTGATTTTTTTTTTTTTTCTTCCCCCAACTGGAAAGCATTAGAAAACCAAAATCCCTAGTAGCTGCATTTCTATTGACATACAATTTTGCAAATTGGAGTTACAAAAATAGTTTTTGAGCTTGATGGTTTTTTTTTAATGAAATTAGTGTATTGCAAAACTGCGATGAAAATATTTTCTCTCCCCCCCCCCAATTATGTAATTAACTTGATGTTACTACTGATGGAAAATACAAAGAAGACAGCAGGAAGTGGCAGGAGGATGAATGGTTTTTAATGACTTATCACGTGATCAAACTCATTCACGTGTTTTAATTGCGTTTCTTATTTAACTGAAACACCGCAACTGTGAAATTGTTTTCCAGACATTGGTGGAATATTGACTAAGTTTTGCACACATTTGTAATCTAAAAGCATTTAATGAAAACCTAAATCTAGAGTTGAAGGACACCTGGAAAACATGTCACTGTGATCTCATCAGTTCTGATTAGTCTTGGAGTCAACGCTACGGAGAACTTAATTACATCACACCTGAAATGCAAGTGAATCTCAAATGTGAAGCATTGTTATGGTTTTTTTATTCTTGTTTATGCACTCCTCAGCTTGCCTGTTTTCTTTGCGTTCATGTTACAGAAATGCTGAACGTCGCTCAGCTTCCGTTCTCCTCACCTACTAGGTTTTCCTGAAGTCGAGCCGACCCTGTCTACGCCTAATTGAGCTCAGATGTTTGGTTCTGTGGGAAAACATCTCTCTCTCTGTGCCTCCTGCTGCTCTCCTCCTCAGCTGAACCCCCAGCCAGCAGCTCTTTGATCAGCGTGTCAAGTGTTTGGCAGTGACCAGTGAAATCACCAGTCCCATCCCTGCACTGAGGGACCAAACACACTCCCTCGCCAGCATCAGGCCGGCACTTTAATTTGCTGCGCAGCAGAGAAGCCTCCTTCTATACCGGCTCTTTCCAGCTTTCAGCTGGGTGGGCGGAGCTTCAGGAGGTTTAGACGGTGACATGTGAAGTAGATGGAGCAGCTGGAGACCTGGTTGCAGTTGTAGCCCCCCTGTTTCTCTTCATGTTCCAGCCACAAACAGCAAGTGGTTTTAATGGAACTGCAGCTGCAATTACAGTAAATGTTTCTGCAGATTGTTGCATAAAAACCAAAAGCTGACAGTGTTGTTGTGTAAATGTTAGGAACACATTAGCGTATTGCTTGATGAGGAATGACCTGCTTTGTTCCAGATGGCTGAATTTAGTTATTTTTTTATTCAAACTGTAGAATTTCACCCGAAAATGGTAGGTGTAAAGGTAACAAAAGTAAATGATTCAATAAAAAATGACTGTAAAACTTTCTATTCTGAATTCCTAGTTGCAGTTTGAGTAAGTTACTTGCAGGCAGATTACTGTTATTTTCTTTTTGGCTTGGTAAATGATGGTGATGAAGTTAATCTTTTAGGCTGGATTATCTAACAAATTGTAGCAATCAACATTAAATGAGGTTGATTACTTTTTTTTTTTTTTGAAACTCAGCTTTGAGAGACAATTTATTTTCTTTATGGTTTCGGTTGCGTTTTATTTTATTTCGTTTTGAAGTCACTACTAGTTTCAGATGCCATCAGAAACCAGCAGATTCTGGTTAACGGGTGAAAATAAAACTTTCTGTCCAGCAGTGATGAAACAGTTGAGTCCATCGCCGTTCAGATTAGAGCTGCTGTTTACAAGCAGTTTTGTTCCTATAGGAAGTTCCTCTGTGGGGATCTGTAGCCATCAGCTGACCCCTCACACCACATTTCTGCTCCCCACAGCTTACCAAAGGTCGTAAAGAGACGCGTGAACGCTTTGAAGAACCTGC
This sequence comes from Poecilia latipinna, assembly GCF_001443285.1. Taxonomy (NCBI): domain Eukaryota; kingdom Metazoa; phylum Chordata; class Actinopteri; order Cyprinodontiformes; family Poeciliidae; genus Poecilia; species Poecilia latipinna. Next base: position 131,605 of record NW_015113164.1, on the reverse strand, counting down.
AGGTCAAATGTGCCCACATCGAGGCCAAGTTCTACGAAGAAGTTCATGAATTGGAGAGAAAGTACGCAGCGCTCTACCAGCCCCTCTTTGACAAAGTAAGTTGGTTTCTCTCTGACATGTAGCGCTGCTGAACCCATAACTTTGTGTTCAGCAGGTCTGGAGACTTGGTTTGGTTTGGGACCAAAGTTGCAACATTTGTTCCATTTTCATCTGCTGCTGTTTGCCTTCACTCTGCACTGTAAAACAAGACAAATCCTTTGAGAAATGTGTTCAACTCCTCGCCTGTGGGTGGCGCTGCACCAAGAATTACTGAAATGACATGAAAATGTCTGAAGGCATGAGAGCAACTTTCTTCTTCATGAAAGGGAAAAAAAAAGTGGTATAGCAGTTGTAGGATTTCTCTTTTCTCGAGCACTAGAGACTTGCATTTGCTATGGTTGTATTTACCCAGAATGCCCTGTGTTATAGTTCGCTTCCTGCTTTTGGAGCGGTCTCCGTTCTCCTTGCAGCCACATGTGCATTCAAACTCTGCCTGAGTTCACTTCAACTGAACCGAGGCCAAGGTTCCTAGGCTGGCCAGAGTTCACTTTCTTGGTTCGATTGTGCGTTCACACCTCCCCAAGCAAACTAGAGCTGGATTGAGATGGTCTGAACAGGACTGGTGTGAATCCACCCTTGGTCTTAAACCAACATTGGCATTCTTAGATTTGATATTTGTTAAAAATGATATTCTGTTGTTCCCCATAAGCAACAAAGGCACTTCTGTCCTCTGGTCCAGAAGCCACCTGGTTGTGCTTTTTGGGACCATTTCCCAAAAGTTTGTACCAGTGGAAAAAGAACTGGTTCTGAACGGTTCCAGAACCACTACGGGAGAGAAGTTTCCCTTCTTCCTCATCAATAAAGGCCTCCAACTCTATCCATTTTTTATTTATAATTAAACCAAAAACATCTTTATTTATTTTTTTGTTTTGCACTGTTTTGAGCTAGACATAAGAAAAAGCTTTAGTGTAAAAGTAAAAATGAGTATTATTGAAAGGTTTTACCTCTGGAAGTCGCAATTTGCCTACTGTTTAATTTCAACTATTTGCTCCCAACACCTGCTGATGTCTTCTTCCTGACTCATCACTTTTCTTTATTTATTTATTTATTTGCAGAGAAGCGAAATAGTGACGGCAGCTTACGAGCCCACAGACGAAGAATGTGAGTGGAAGACCGATGAAGAGGAAGAGCTGACAGTAAGTAAGCAGGTACAGGTGACTTATACAACCGCATGCTTCCTGTCTCCCTTCAATCCAATCACATCTGTCCATCAAAAATCAATGAAGACGAAAGGCTTGTCAATGCTTTGTCCTGTCGTGTTTTCCCCCTCTGGTTCAGGATGAGATGAAGGAGAAGGCCAAGTTGGAGGAAGAGAAGAAGGACGAAGAGAAGGAAAACCCCAAAGGCATCCCAGAGTTCTGGTTAACAGTTTTCAAAAACGTGGACCTGCTCAGCGACATGCTGCAGGTACATATTAGAAAATGGGTCACAAACCATGCAAAATACGAATGGTTTGCTGCCACCTGCTGGCCGAGACCCGATAGTCCACTAAACGGCATCATTTCCTCTTTCAGGAGCACGACGAGCCCGTTCTAAAACATTTACAAGATATTAAAGTAAAGTTCTCCGATCCGGGTCAGCCAATGGTGAGTCGGCATTATTTAGATGGTTAAAACCAGGAAGTGAAATGCTCTGGTTTTTGTTTTAATCTGTGCTCTCTCTCCTCAGAGCTTCACATTAGAGTTCCACTTCGAACCCAACGAGTTCTTCACAAACACAGTGTTATCGAAAACCTACAAGATGAGGTCGGAACCGGACGAGAGCGACCCGTTCTCCTTCGACGGGCCGGAGATCATGAGCTGCGTCGGGTGAGCGTTCGCTCCCACTTTTGATTCTCACAAAGAATGCTTGTTTTTTACAGTTTTTTTTTTTTTCCCCCAAAAGATGCACGATCGACTGGACGAAGGGAAAAAACGTCACATTGAAAACAATCAAGAAGAAGCAGAAGCACAAGGGCCGCGGCACGGTGAGGACCGTCACCAAGACCGTCCCCAACGACTCCTTCTTCAACTTCTTCACCCCGCCTGAAGGTAAGAGACGACTTTTAAATTCGCTCAAGGTTTTTTGTTTCTGGTGGCTTCAAGCATCATCATTTATTTATTTATTTTTTTGTTTGCAGTTCCAGAAAACGGAGAGCTGGTAAGTGTTGCAGCGCGTCGCCTCTTCTGTGACGCTGTTGTTTGGAGTGTGAGACGTTGATCGCTTGTCTTCAGGACGAGGACTCCGAGGCGATCCTGGCGGCAGACTTTGAGATCGGCCACTTCATCCGGGAGCGCATCGTACCGCGCGCCGTGCTCTACTTCACCGGCGAGGCCATAGAGGACGACGACGATGACGTGAGTGTTCTCTCCAACAGGACTGGGCCAAATGGCTTAAAAATTAAAACCTCACACTTTTGTTTCTTTTTGTACTAGATCAGATGTTTATTTGTTTGGGTTGCTTTCTTTTCTTAAAATGAAAAGACAGAAAATATTTTTAGAATATTTTTTATTTCATTCATTGCTTCTGTGAGTTGGATAACAGTATCAGGGCCAGGCTGTGAGAATTTTTAATGACAAGAATAAAATTGTCATATTAGCAAGAAAAAAGATGCAATTTTAGCAGGGAAAACTGCTACACATGTGGTTCTTCAAAGTAGAAAGTTGTTTGCACCATTGTTTCAAAGTTTTACTACCGATGATGATTTAATTAGTGTTATAGAATTATATGTAAAATTTATACCAAAGTACAACTTCACAAGATGCTCAACATTCCTCATTTTAATTTAAAATTTTACTTTTCTTATTTGGCTGCTCATAAAATTACAATTTTATTCTGCTTGCATTGAGACTTTATTCTTTTATTTTGACTTTATTGTTGCATGACTTTACTCTTGTAATTAAAAAATAAAGACACGGTCTGTCCCTAATGCTTTCAGAGTTGACCTGAAATCAAAAACACAAGATGGCTGCACTCATATCACTCTGAACTATAGAAAACTCCAGAAGTGTATAGGTGGAAAAAGAAATTAAAATGTTCAATTTATCACCCAGTCTTTACTCTTTTGCACAGTAACAGATTTTTTGCTTCATTGTGACTTCAGGGCTCTGAATCTAAAGCATTTCTTCTTCTTCTTTCCTCTCCTGTTCCAGTACGATGAAGAGGGCGAAGAAGCAGACGATGAGGTAAACATGGCTTTAAAGAGCTGAAATGAGGCGAGCGTTGAAGCAGAGTTGCTCACGTAAAGCTGCTTCTCTCCAATCAGGAAGGCGAGGAGGAGGCCGACGAGGAGAACGACCCCGACTACGACCCCAAGGTGAGCTGGCGAGAACACGCCGTGATGACTTCCTCTAAAGATCTCTGGTGTCCTGAGAAAAGACCTTGCTCAGCAGTTCCCGGCTGTCGGCTCAGGACGCTCCAGGCAGAAGGCTAGCCACAGCTAACGCTAGCTTTCTCTGCAGTGCACTTTTCACGTTCCTGGGGGTCCTGAGCCGCAGCAGGAGAACAGCTGTCCTCCCAACACTTTTCAGATCTCAGCATACAGAATACACTGTCAAATTCAGCTCATTCACAGCCACTTTATCTGTGGTTTCCCCATGAAAGATGGGAATATAAACGCTTTTTTTTCTTTCCTCCTCTGCATTTCATCTTTTATCAGTTGCTTAAAATTGAATGCTGCATGCCGAAACTAAAATGATAAAAATAACACAACTAGTTTCCTTTTAAACAGGAAGTGGTTAGTCCGGCAAGTGCTTTAGTTGATTTATTTCAATTTTTTTAACATAATGTTGAACAGTTACAATGTTACAGTATTTTCATATCCAAAATCCTTATACAGTTCATTTTTAATTACCATATTCTCCAGTTTAGGAAGTACTGTCTTGTTTCTGTAATTATTCTGATTTTATGTCATTTTACGATTTTATATAATTCTGATGATCATAGCGCAGAGCTAATGAAATCCCAAAATTCAGTTTGTTAGAAAATTGGAATCACAGAAAAGCAACCAATAAGAGAAGGCTGATGAAAAGTGTGACCAATCTGCACGCAGCGATTGGTTGCATCAGTTAGTGAATCAATGTGCCACAGATTTATTTGATTGATTTTTATTTTATGCCACAGCTTTAAGATGAACTTGAGATGTTTTGAAAGCAACCACCAGATCATCTTTGCTGTTCAGTCTGGCGCCCCCTACATTCCTTATAATTATTGACTTGGACTTTGTGTGTTTTTTGAGCAGACCTTGAAACAACAGTTCTCCTTGAGATCAAGTACCTGGGGAAAAATTAAAACGTTCATCCCTTCCTCACATTTTCTACCACACTTTTTCCTTCCACTCCTCCTATCAAAATTTAGCAGTGATGTGAACTGCTTACTTTTCTAAGAAACTGAATTCTGGGTTTTCTATTGTTTTAATCGTTGAAACAAACCAATGGCTGGTGTAGCTCCATACAGGTAGCAGGTAGTTTGTAGGGCTGCTTCACGGCTCTGATCCGTTTTCTGTAGCTCTTATTTCTGCTTCCTCCTGAGCTCCAAGGTCTTTTGACATTCTGTATTCTGCTGGTTGTGCTTTAGGTTTGTTTTCCTGTTCATTAATGTTTCTTCGTCTTCAGTCACTTGCATCTTTTGTCAGCTACTCTTTAAATTTTTCCTCACTAGGTTTAAATGGTGACTATAGACAAATAACCCTATCCTGGTAGGTACAGCTTGCGATTTGTCAGCTCACTACCATCAACTCCCTGTCCCACCATCTTACCATTTTGATTTATTTATTTATTTTTTTTTAAGTTTGGCTTTCCTTCTTTTGGTTTCCATCCGCCGTCTCTCTGCACTCCCCTCCTGCTCCTCTTCCTCCTCCGCCGCCGTCCTGCACTTACACTAATCCACCAGTTTGTTGTTGGATTTAAGTTTTTGTTTTTTTTTGTTTTTTTTTTAGTTTAACCCATGAGATCAGTACTTGCACCTGTACCATTTCTGTGTATTGAATCTTGTCCAGCCCTCTCCTGTTTGCTTATTTTTGTTCCTGCTGTGGTGAAATTCTGGTTTCCACAAACACCCAGAAAGGCTGTAGGCGACCACCAATTCCATTTTGTTGGTACCCATGAAAGATGTGCAGCAAAAACAAACCTGGAAATTGATGTTTTATTGCAGTAGTGTCATCTCACTGAAAAAAATTGAGGAAACTCTGGCTTTAAGGGTTGAGGCTGCCCAACACTTTGGCAATCTGTCACTTTTTAAATTTTTATTTTGTGATTTGTCTTTTTAACCTTGAGACTGATTGACGTCACAAACTAGTCAGAATATGAATAACAAAAATCTGGTGGCCTCCGACCATAAACACACACTAATGAACCATCACTGGGTCTTCTGCCAGGATCATGATCAAACCAACACAAAATAAACCTACCATGACTATATTATCCACAAACCAGGCATGCAGTAAAAATTTAAATTTTCCCAAGTTGGAGAAGGTGTATCCTAAGACTACAGTATCTAAAATTAATCTAAAATGTCTTAATTTGTTAAAAATAAAACTTGGCATTGGTCTTAAAAAATTTGGAGTGACATGCAGACATCTTCATCGCATTCTGTAACATGAGGCGGATGAAGTTACTTCTAACTAGCTGCTAATGTACCCTTGCTAACTAGCTAGCTTGTTTTGGCAAATCCAAGTTTTTCTGCAGCTGATTGACGTTTGTTTTTGTCACTGGTTTACTTTTGTTCCCAGCACAGAGCAATGGAGAAGGATCTGTTAACCATCTCCCATATTTGTTTTTTTTTTTTTTTTAGTCTTGAGTTTCATTCAAGGCTTTGTTGAAGTCTTAAACTTGACCTGCCAAAACCTGCAGAGTGAGATGGTGCTTCTGCTACTCAAGTTTAATTTGAACGCTTTACACACATTTCAACCAGGGGTGCCAATAAATGTGACGGCAAAGTATTTGGTGTCGTACTGCCCATTAACATGTCATTTGTTGTCTTATGCTACATGCTAATCTGCATTTCAGGTCACCTTAAGATGCTAACCTGACAATTAGATGTTGGTCAGCAGTAATCATGTGCTTTCTATAATGGGATTTAAACAATAAGCTGATTGCAGAGACACCCGAACCAAAGTGTGACAGGACGCTTGTTCTGTTTGGGAATTCCTGGTTTCTGTATCCTGAGATGTGAAAAGGATTTGAAGTTTAGTTTCTGTTGCTGCCTCACATTGACAAAATAAGCTACAAGCAGAACTGAAGGTTTGTTTTTACCTCTCAGTTGTAGTTCATCTGATTTGAGTTGTAAAAACAGATTTTCTGTATTTTTATCCGAAATGAGAAAAATCTGCTCTTTGTTAGGTTTTAAATGTGCCTAGTTGTAAAAAAAAAAAAAAAAAAAAAGCACAGATTCTGCACTTTCTGTGGATGAAGTCATGATGGAAAATGATTAAAAATGAAACCCATCAAAGACATTTTGGAGGGTTTAAAATTGTTTGTAAAACAGGCATTCCACTTCTTTTAATACCGTTGTACAGAATGAGGAAGAGGCCAAATGTCCAGTGTCCAAACCAAACACTGCATGTTAGTGACATCATACCAGAGCAGTGATGATCTGGACTTGTTTTGCCTCCAAAGGATTTAGGAGGTTAGCAGTCCTGAGTTGATGCTCCTCAGCCACCAGGCCAGACATGAATACCTTTCTAGAGCTAGAGATGCTAAACACAGCAGATTGACTGAAAAGAATAAAGTAATGCAGTGGCCTAGTCAAAGTCCAGACCTCAACCTGATTGAGGACTTTGCGAGAAGGGACTTGGTCCTGATAGTTTGTTTAGAACCTTGTAAAGAGCAGACTTGTAATGATGCCCAACCACTTGGATGAAAAGAATCAAAACTTTGTGATATAGTCTCAGGAAAAACCCATTGGGGACATTTCCATTATATAACTGAAGGACTTTAGTCGCAAATATAGTCATATTACTGAGTGTCCTCATTGGTCTGAAAAGCCCCGAATCAGAGCACCGAGTTCTTACAAGCCAAATAGACGCTGCTCGCCGTGACCTTCCTTCAGGCAGTGTGACCTCTACAGCTTCAAGCTGCTTGTTGACCGTGGCTTCATGTGTAGGCTGTCTTACTGTACGGAGGCTTGGTGTTGACACCCCACCCTGTTGTGATTTGTTTACAGAAGGACGGAACCCCCCCAGCTGAGTGCAGGCAACAGTGAGTCCTTGCCTGGCTGCGATGAGGATCAACTGCACTGTACTGGCTTCTCAAATTAAAAAAAGGAAAAAAAAAAAAAAACATACAAATAAAAAAAAAAATAGTTATCGCCTTATAATGTTTTGTATTTTTCTTGGTAGGGAATTTGAAGAAAAAGTTTCCAGATTTTTGTTACGAAACCAGTGGTGATATACTGCGAGCTGTTTGGCTCCATATACATGATATTTTACTAGACCCGTTTCCTCCTCGTCCTCCTCTGTACAATAGCTAGACGACAGGAAAATGTCACCCTCAAACAGCATGACCTTGTTTCTTCACCGCTAAACTAGTTTGGGTTCTTGTGAAGTTTTTTGGATGTGTTTGCTCTTAGACAACAGCTGTGGTTTAGACTGCAACATAGTGGCATCAATTCACACCACTCCTGACCCCTTCCAATTGTTGCCCCTTCCTTCCACCAATGTCCAGGTTGGTTGGTTCTGGCTGTCCCAGGTGTTTTTTTTTTTTTTTTTATTATTATTATTATTATTAATGGCGCCTTGAACGCACTTGAACTAGCACTGTAGCATTGCCAACATCAAACGTAGGACCTGCAACTTGGGTGTTCATTCCCGTTTTCCCGACTTTTACTTTCTCTCCCCAAATCGGACGCCAAAGTTGTCTGCCTACCAGAAGCGGCTCATCCTCAAGGTTTTCCCTCTCGATACATTCCAGTAAGCAGACTGGCTCAACGACGAACCTCTTGGTCTGCCGCTGTTCAACTAGACAGACTGTTAAAATACATCAAAACCCCGCTGCTTGTGCTTGTGCCGACCTCCTTGCTCCTAGGGCTCGGCATAGGCCCGGTAGAGTCTCTTGAACATTCCAGGGATTTCTGTTGAGTAAGGACTTTGCAACCAGTCCCGTAACCTCGTGATAAGGCTTTTCTTAGGCTCGCTGTGGCGTGGCTGTCGTCTGTTCTATTGCACTTTGTACTAGTGTGTGGTGTGCCAGTGGTGTCGCGTCATCAGTTAGCAGAGTATTCCTTGTAAGCAGCACTTTGTCACTCTCTGTCTAAAAGGACCAGAGGGGATGATGAGCAGGTAACGACGCTCTGGAGAGCAGAAGTCGTTGCTCTCTGGTTTTTAAGTGCATTTCCTTTCCTACAGAAAGGGGCACGTTTTCAGAAGCTTTATCAAATCTTTGGGCAGATGTAGCACAGGGGATGAGCAAAAAGTGTCGGAGTCACCTACCCTTACTGCTGTCCCCCGTTTATCACCCTGACCTCTTGTGTCGCCAACTTGTCCAGACTAAAGCCCAGCGGTTGAAGTCCTTTGTACATTTATTTAATTCACTGTGAAAGGGGGGGAAATCACACAGCCATTGTTTTGGCCAATGACCTTCCTCCATCCCTGCTTCCACCTTCTTCCTTTTTTATTTTCTCCTATCAAGAATGCCACAGAAAGTACGTCAGAGCAATACTTAAAGCTAAGAAGGGACTAAGAAGAGGAATCCTAGCCTGCCACCCTCCTGGTGTCTTTAGATGTTGGTTGTGTTGGACCTTAACGTGTCCTCTGTGGAAAGCCGGGGGTATCTCTTATTCTGCAGGGAGCATTCACATCATATTCATTGAGAGAAGATGCGACTGGCCCTCTGTACGGTCACTCCTGAGCAGCTGTTGTCAAGGCGAAATGCTATGCTACAAAAATACTAATGTACTCAATACCTGTACGTGTATGTTCCTGAATAAATTGGTTAAACATGCCTCCTTGTTTTTTTTCTTTCTTTTTTTTTTCTTGAGAACAATTTGTTGCAGTCGTAAATGTCAAAGGGGATATTTAGAAATCACAAGTTGATTTCTCCTATGGATTTTGAAATGGAGCAGCCTTAGTCAATATGCTTAAGCATCCAGTCTTTTCTGTAGGCTCAACAAAAAACTGACTTTTTAAAATTAACCCTCGCACAATGCTCAGGGGGAGCACTGCAGATGTCACGGTCAGACAACGTGGAAGCAAAGGGGGGTTGTCCTGTCAGACTGTCGGTTTTTGAAACCACACACTAAAAACAAATCTTGTAAAGGCTCGTGCATGTTTTGGGTGACTGCTGAACCGCACACAAGGTAAAAATCTCATGGGATCCATTTGACCCAATCTCTTTAGGCCCATCTTCTCGTCTAGCTTTTAAATATGGTAAAACAGAAAAACGACAATCTTTAAACCGCTTTACTCATGTCTGTATTAGAGGTATATCGATAGTGGTTTTCTGGCAGCAGTCTCCCAAAATGAAGGAAATGGGGAAGTGGATGGAGCAGGTTTGTTTCTCACAGGAAGATCTAGAATGGTGTGCTGCCTCCATTTCTCCTGGAAATAATTAGCTGCTTTAAGCTCAGTGCCAGGTCAAGAATCCACAGCATTTTTAGCAAATTCTAAAAAGTTACTTTAAACAATGATGAGGCGAGTACCTCATCACCTCATTTACTGAACTTAATTTGTGTACAAAATGGTGATGCCTTCTTCAGGACGTTTTGTACCCTCCATGGAAAAGTTTAATATGAACTAATTAAAGCTAACATTCTAATATATATCCTGTCTCATGGAAGGAAATTTGATAACTGCTGTTAATCGGGTGCCACCTTTTATACCAGGAGATGGTGCAATGAAAAATTTTCTGGAGCAGACAAAAAGACTTTGTGCCCAATAGCTCAGGAAAATGAACATAGATGTTTTCATAAGAATGTCAGAAAAATGTCATTGAATTGCTGTCTGAAATTTGTCTCGATAATGAAATGAATGAAAAATTTTCTGACGGGCACCCATTTCCCAGATAAAGATCAGTTTATTTGCATCTTTAATTTTCAACAATGGTAGAGAAATGTATTAATAGACTTTAAATTGATTCACTGAAACACATGTAAGTCATCAATTTGGTGTTGGAACTAATCGATTCCCCTTTATGGCTGTGATATTTCTTTACCTTTGAATAAAGTTTAATGTGGGAATATTTAGTACAGAAACCGTTTGCTATCTGGAAGATCAGTACCAACATGTAAAAAAAAAAAAAATTAATCTTTAATCAAAGTTGCTCTAAATCAGTTGTGGAGTCCTTCAAGGTTTCGTCCTGGGTCCTAATTTATTCATATTATATAATAATGAACTCTAAAGTTTTAAAGGAGTTTTTATTCTTTGTATTTGCAGATGACGAATTTAAGCTAAACTGGAAGCCACATATTAAAAACTAAAATATTTAGAACTTTTTCTTTCACAAAATAAACATTTTAAACCAAAACTATTCTTGTTGTACGGTCCTTCATAGTTCCATACATTACTTTGTTTGGCGATTTGAGAAAAACCGCTGTTAAAAAAAAGTATATATATTTAAATAAACTTAAGAAATCTAGAGTTCCTGCGCTTCCGTGGAGTTTTTTTTTCGCGCTGAGTTTCGCCAGAGGGCGCTGTGGTGCTTTATTTCAAACACATGGCACTTCATGGACTCTTAATGGGTTTGCACTGGAAATGGAATATGACCACTAACACATCAACCAAGAAATATACAGTAAGAAAAGACGATCCGCAGCAGTGATATAATTAATGCGACATCGTGGAAGTAATGCAGTTTAGAACTAGTTAGTAATGGATGGATGTAAAAACAGCCTCAAGGATTCAAATTTGTAGTAAAAAGTAGATTTTCTCCTGCAAACTTTAAAAAGGCAAGCAAAAAAAAAAAAAAAGAAAAATCTCAGGGGAGTGAAGATGGAGGTCTCGCTGTATAGTATAAAGGGGAGTCTTAATGACCGGGCTTCCATGGTCTCGGGGGGTTTTACTCTACTCAGGGGGGCGGTGCACTTCTCCAGACCCCTCCCGCCCCCAAAAGCCGCTCCACAAACAGTGACCGGCAGGCAGACTGCTAGTCAGGCGCTTCTTCCACATCCAGCAGCCACAGCTGCATCCCATGCCCGCAGCCTCTCCGGGATAGAGCGCCATCGATCAAGCAGCGTCCGTGCGTCCATCAGGCTGGAGGTCCGCAGCGGTCGGCCGAACATGCTGGAAAACGGGAGGAAGGTGTACAAGGAGGGTTTGCTGGAGAAGCGGAGCGACGGGCTGCTGCAGCTTTGGAAGAAGAAGCACTGCGTCCTGACCGAGGACGGCGTGCTGCTGCTGCCGCCCAAGCAGCACGATCACCCGCAGCAGCAGCAGCAGCAGCACGGCGGGGACACGGGCAAAGTCAAGGAGCTTCACTTCGCCAACATGAAGACGGTGGACTGCGTGGAGCGGAAAGGCAAGTACGTCTACTTCACCGTTGTCATGACGGAGGGGAAGGAGATCGACTTCAGGTGCCCGCAGGACGAGGGCTGGAACGCGGAGATCACCTTGCAGATGGTCCAGTACAAGAACCGGCAGGCGATCCTGGCCGTCAAGTCCACCCGGCAGAAGCAGCAGCTGCTCGTCGTGCAGATGCCCGGGCAGAAGACCGTCCGGAGCTCCCCGAGCGTGGCGTGACCCGCGGGGAGCCCCGCAAACACCGGCGCGCCTTCAGCGGTAAGACAATGGGAGAAGGACCGGGGGAAGAAGGGGTGTAAAAAAAAATAAATAAAAGAAAAAGCAGGCACAGCATACTATAAATTACAATAAAGGCGTTTTGACTCAATTTAATACTTGTTAAGAATCACAAAGTCTAAAAGATATTTATTGAAACGGCTTACAAATTGAAAGTGCAGTAGGCCAAGTTAGTAATTTAAAACGCGGGAGCTTCTGAGGTGTTGCTGCGTAGAATAACTTCCAAATTTGCACCATGATGTAGTGCGGCTCGCTGCTCCACTCAGATTTCCACACACGTGGCTTTTCTGTGGCAGCAGCTGATTTATGAGCTTCTAACACAACTTTTGTATGTGTATGCCAATAAAAATATAAATCAGTTGTGTTAACTATTTAAAAAAAAACTGGTGACAGGAAGTATATTCAAGTGCCATATCTGCCCAATTTTGTTTTTCAAACAGGGCCGACCCAAAGTTAAAGGGGGGCCTGGGTTGGAGTTGATTGAAGCCCCCAAGAGCTAGCACAGCAGCACCTTGTAGATCTGTTTTTAGATGACTCCAATGACATCACTACAAAATTATTTTCCCCCTTTACTTACGGTATAATTCGATGTTCATAAATTTTTCATTGTTTTAAAAATATTAATTAGAATTAACAATTTCCCCCAAACATCCTGTTTAAACAATAGTACAAGCTTAAAAGTTGCCTTATTCTCCATAAAATACAATTGACAGCAAAACAAGGTGTTAGCCTGTTGGAGCTAAAGGCTCTTGGACCCCCCCCCCATAACATAAAAACGTTATGTTTTTATCAGAAACATAACGTTTTGAAAATGTCAAAGTGTTTAAAAAAAATCAGTTGAAGTCCAACTAGTCTACATATGTAGCATTTTGAACTAGAGCTGTTAAATGCAAGTCATACTTCTTAAAAACTGTACACACCACAAGGGGACAACAATTCTTACTGACTAGAAATACTAATATGCAAAGTATTTAAACTTTCGAGCTTTTGAAGTAAAGCTCCACAATGTTATAATCAGTAGTAGTTTCCTTACTTCTTGACGGATGGCATCTCTATTTGTTTTAGAAACATGAATAAGCACTACGTGCGGTGGAATGCCAGCTAGCAGCTAATCAGATGGGCACAATATTCTGCTGATTTTGGCTATTTAAAGCAGAAAACGTGTAAAATCTTCACATTCCTATGAGACACATTGCTAGAGCTGATTGTCATTGTTTCCCTGCTGACCCATGGGCCTGCCACTGCGCTACAGTTGCATACTTTGACCCCTGCTGGAGATATCAGTCCTCCTGATGAGGTGTGACTCCTCTGTAAAACCACCTAGAGTTGAGGAAACTCTAGGTGGTTTTTTTTATGTAGAAAACCATATCAGACACAACTATTGCCAATAAGTTTTGTAGTTCCACAATAGCCTTTGCCTGCACTCCTCTAGTGAGATCAGCAGTTTAATCTATAGGCATTAGGTCTATGGATTTTGTAATTATGCTTACCTTTACTCTATAACTGTAAAAGCGGTTCTATTGTTGTGCCCAGAGTGGGGTTTTACCTTTCCTCTGCCTCTCTGTGTAAACCACAGTCAGTCTAATTGATTCTTATCCGCAGGTGAATTTGACACTCAGCCGAGGAAGACAATGAACCCAGGCTTCATCTGCCCCTGCTGCTGCTTCACCAAGCTCCATTCTCCAGGAGAACTGAACACCCCACACCCCAATTCATGATGTGGTCTCCACACACCAGCCCTCACTCCTCTTTTCAGTACAGAGACTTGCTTCACAAAAGACTGATGGACTAAAAGCATGTGAGAAAACATCTGTATTCTACCGTGCAATGGGTTTTGTCCCTTATTTATTAGATGTGTATATATTTTTTTATATATATAAAAAACGTTGTCTGAATGTCAAGTGTGAGAGTCACTGGAGGTAAGCATTCGGTCGACTTGGACTATCTGACGAATTGGAACCTCGAGGGGAACGTTTGGTGATGTTCCCTAAAGGTTACGAAGCCTGAAACTTTCAAGAGACGATGATGGGGGAAGGCTGGCCCGGTGACACGCCGGTCCTTCCTGTAACTTTTAGGGAACGTTCTCTCAACATTCCCTGGGGTGGAACATTAGTTGAACCAGCTCGTTATGGATAAGATGCGTCAGTGCTTCTGGTTTTATTTTCTAACAGAGCCAAAGACTCATTTGATACATTTCTTTTGTTGCGCAGTATTCCTCTCACCTCACTAAACATGTACAGATCGAGAAAATGATTGCGCTGTGTGGATTGACGGTTGGTTTTCTATGCTTGATTTCAACAGTGTATTTTAGTGTTTCCATTGTGTGCTTCTGTTGCTTTCCGCCACTTTATTTTGCTACATTTGTAAATTGAAGGAAAAGCTGTTGCTATGTTCTTAAGTGATGGGTGTACTCTGGCTTTTTAACCATGGACAATAAGGTTAAGGTGACTATTTCAAAAACTGAGCTGCTTCACAGACCGTTTCAATTAAATCTTAGTGGAAACATAACATTACATTAAACTTAGTTAGACCTCGACTGATCAGAACTACACCAGAATCATCACAATCAACAAAATGGTTATCATGTCATGAGGCTCCTCTGATTAGGAGATTTAGCCAAAGCTCTTTTTCTCGGCTACAGAAACTAGGAATTTATTGAAATAAGTTGGCATCTGAGCGATTGGCTTTGTCAGCTTATGATGCGTTCGGTTTGAATGCTGAAGTTGGAATTTTGATTTGGTACATCAAATTAGCTCAGGTCCAACTGTTCGTTGCGCTTGTGAGATGTTGACTTGTTCGTGACTATCTCATAATAGTTTCAAAAAAAGGGATTGCTCAAATACAAGAGTGTGAACAGGTACAAAACGGAAGAGTAGAACGACAAAATAGTGGCGTGTGAATACAAAATAGGGTAAGAATTGGCAATTGAGCTAAGTTTGCTATTTATTCAACTGTCACTTATTGTTTTTCTTTGTGGCAGAATGTAGCTGTGTAGCCAGCTAATCTAGCTTCCTAGCTGTTTGCTTTGTTAGCTTACGAATAGCTGTCCGTAAACAGTGTGACAATCTGTATTGTCAAACAAGCTGTTTTTGACAGTGTTGCTATTGCTTATTTGGCCAAATACTAAGCTAAAAGCTATTAGCTTGGATTGCAATTTCCTGCCTAGCAATGCTATTAGCCTTAACGAACACAGCAATGGGCAAATCTCACTTGGTTTTGAACACAAAACTGGAATGCATTTGTAGAACCGTTTTAAAAGAAAGCAAAAGTGCTGCCTAGCCAGCCAATATTCAGCTTGCCAACTATTTGGTGTCAATTCCTTAAATCGGTGTGCTAACTCTTGTTGATGGCACTCCTGGTGTGACAGGATCCTAAATAACACCATCATAATACAAGATGACAAAGTCATCTGATAATACTGATGGTCACAACAGGAACATTTTTTCCTGATCTCCATAATTTAACCTCTTTACACCGTCTCTGTTTCAAGTTGTCTCATGCTGATTTGCAGCAATTTACTGAAGAGGGACAGCTAATCCTTATCCATTACTTATAATTAGATCCAGTCAGCTTTTGTATGACTCGAATAACAGAGCAGCAACCATTTGATACAAACTTTACATTTTAGTAATTGCGAAAAGAAGGACACAACTATCCAAATCAGTCTCTGTTGCAGCTCAGTTTTTGAATGTTTGGAAAGAAAATCACTTCTGTGCTTAACAGATTGAAGGCATGGGAGAGTTTTTATCTGGAAGTAAACATATTAATACATATGAAGGCGGCGGTGCAGAGCAACAGTCAGTGCCACATGTCAATCAGAGGCTTCAGAAATGTCTTGTGTTCCACCAGGACGTATTTTATCTCACTGTGGCTCATGATGTTTCCTCTTTCCTGGGCGGGTCTCCCACCGCTCGCCAGCGTACCGCAGCTAATCCAGCACATGCCTCTGTGTTGCTGTCATCTTCCACACAGGGCCAGAGCCGTGCCCTTTATCTGACGCGGCCGGTGCGATGCTTCCCCGACATGCCTTTCTGTTTTCATCATTCCACACTGTTAGGAACCACTGTCCAATTTCTTATTTCCACGGAGATTTATTTTCATACCTCGAAAAGATACATTCCATTAAAAAAACAAACAAAACTAAAAAAAAAAACAACTAAACTCGCCCAGCATCTTGTGTGGTTTCTGTTTTTTTTCCTCCTGCAGCAGTAGATGAATGGCAGGACCCTGTGGCTCCATGGGGTCACGGTAATGACCTGTTTAAGTGGCTCCCACTCAGTCAGTCTCCAGCCTTTCAATCCTTTACAGCCGCTGAACCGCTCACCCCATGTTTCCTGGTCTAAATGTAGCTGCCACACAGAGAGTTGGATTTCACTGCCAGTTGCTGCCGCTTAGACAAACTGCCAGTGTGTAACGTGAATGTCGCACGTGGCTTCGGCCACCCTGTTGTCTAAAGCCCCAGTTAATTCAATTAAAGTGGGCCCGTGTGACGGCACCTTCGCTGATCCGTAGAGGGCTTTATGCTGCATCAGCATAATGCTGCTCAAAATTAAAATCTGGATTTCACTTTCAGCTGCTGCCTGTATCCATTACGCAGCTGTTGGTTCTTGAGAACACAAGAACCAACATAATCATCGGTAATGGGTGTGTACAGTGTTGTCACGCAGGTTTCGTGATATGTAGTGTTACATTAGCTTTACAAGAAATGTAAAAAAATCCAACTGGATTCATAACCCTTTGCTACAGCAGCTTGGAAAAGTATTCAAGCTTGTATGTTCTCCATTAAGCCAGGTTCAATGTTTTTTTTTTTTTTTTTTGTTGTCTTTTTTTTTACCCCGGGTTATTGAAATAATATTCAACACTGATTCACTCATACTTTTGGCCAACTTTACATTTCATCCAGCTAAATTCTGAAGAAATTTCCCCTTAAGACGAACAAACTAGCATGCTAACATGACATTCTGAAGCTAGCACACTGCTAGCTTGTTTGCTAAGTTGCTTTCCTGTCCAATCTCTGAGGTTTACTACAGAAAAATAATGTCTTTGATGAACTCTTGAGGAGTATTTTGAAGAGAAATCTCAGGCAATGTTAAGTTAGTTTTTTTAAAGTAGAGTTTTACATGTTGACAGCAAAGTTAGCGGTCTACAGTTTGTCTACCGTCAAAAAACCCGGTTTGGTGTTAACAGACAGAGAGAGATTATGTTCTGTGTTTAAACAGACACATACAAAACACACTTTATTAGACATGAATGAGTTCATGAAGGGAGCCTCAATTAGGCACCATTTTACGACAAAGGGTTAGCTTTTTCTGTTTGCATTTATACTTCGACTTTGGTGGTGCCCTGACACTGAACCCCATCTACTGAATTTCACAAGACACGTGAAAATAAAAACACAAGAACGTGCGCTTGTTTCCAGGTTTTGTTTTGCGTAGCCAAACATAAATTACAACCAATTAAAAAGCATGGAAAAAAAGTTTAAACATTTAACTTTTTCATTGGTGGCTTTCTGCAGAGATCGTCTTCCAGCGTGGAGGAAAGATCAACAGGAAGACAGTTTGAGTCCCTGCTGCTGTTGACAGACCTCTTTGAACGAGCCGCTGCAGCTGCTCTTCAAACATTACTTAAGAAGTCTTTGCTGGGACTCGGTGTGCCGGATGACCGCTAACTAATTTCTCACCGTCAGCGGCTGCCTTTGATCGGGACAAAGTTGTGTGAACACGTGACAGCAGGCGCAAGTGGCTGCAAATGATTTAGGAAGTACATCCAATCCAGACGTGCGGAGCCTGCTGGGGTAGCTCAACTGTGGCTGTTTTGACACAAAACTTCAACCAACTTACAAAAAAAGAAAAACTTTGTACATGCCTTGTGCAAGGATTCGTACAGCATTAACCACTCCAGTGTTGTACCCAACGTCAAACCTACCTACCTACTAAATCTTTGTTGGTACTTTTCATACTTTTTGGGATGTAGAAGACGCAGCAAACACAGAAGAAAATGGTCTGATTGGATGAAACCAATCTTTCCACATTTCCGCTGTGACACATGGAGGAGGTATCATGCTATTGCGATGCTTTTCTTTAGTAATTACAGGGAAGATGCTGTGCTGACCAATGGTAGAGGCTGCAGGTCAGCTGCTCAAAGCTGACCTAGCTGTGTTCCTGTTAGCCATAAAGTTGTGCAAATTGAAATTACGAAAATAAATTTGCTAATTTCAAAGAAACTCAAAGTTTTTGCACTAGAATGGCGTCGTTTTTCAGCCGTATCGTAATAGATGTAATTTGCAAAACTGTAACGGAGGCATTTTTTCCCCCATCACACGAGTCATGTGATCAACAGCTGGAAGTTACTACTCAGGAAAACGTTGAAAAAGACAGCAGGAAGTAGTAGGATGATAGCATGTCGCACAGTTCACAAAAACTTGCATGATTCGAATATGTTGAATCCACATCTCTTCTGTAAAATTGCAGACTACAATTTCCCCAAAATGCCGCATATGTAGCCAAACCATCTTCATGTGATGGAATCACTCAGTCAAACCCATCCAGTTGGGAATCATTGACATCCAAAAATTAGCAAAAAACAAACATCAAGCAAATCTATTAGAAACATAACATAGCAGATGCCTTGTAATTACCGGGAGAGATTTGTTAAGCAGAACTAAAAAAACAAAAAACAAAAAGCTAAATCAGATCTCCTGCTTGGTGATCACTGTTTCAGATTCCCTCATGGAGCTTCATTTCACTTCTATGTCCAATCACAGATCCCTCAGACACCTGGAGGCCGCCTCCTGCTCAGATCGTTTGGTTCTTCAAAGAGATAACAGGTAGGCAAAAAAATGCCCATTATTCAGGGACATTTGGCGTCGGCGCAACTCAATAGGCTTTGTCAAACGGTGAAACAGCTCATCAGAACCAAGAACAGGGAACAGATTGTTCACACACTCGCTGTTTTGTCTTCTGCCTGCTGTGTAGGTGGGAGATAGTGTTGGATTGCTTTGTGGTGCTTTGCTCAGGCTGCGTCTTAGAACTGAAGCCAACTTGTTTGCGCCTTCTGGGTCTACTGTATTTCTAAATTCTAGCAAGACTCTCTCTGTCTCTCTCTCTCTCTCTCTCTCTCTCTCTCGCTTTAGTTTCTTTTTACAACTTGTCTTTTGAAGCCAACGAATTTGCAGAGCAGAAATGACGTTATACCTTTAGAACTTGTACTCGGACGTTATGTCTCTTTTGATCAGCCACAATCTGCCGGTAAATTGTGACGTTAGCATTTTGAACTGCAGGAACACTTAGCCATCTGCTCTGTAGTGCATAAACTCTTTATGCTTTCTATTTAAATGACCCAAATGGCAAAGAAATAACAATGAGCACCACAAGCTGGTGTGCAGATTGTCATTGTTCGTGTTCACTCAATGATTGTGTGAGTGTGTGTATGTGTATGTGTTTCAGCAATGCCACGCAAAAAAAAAAAAGAAAAAAAAAAAGACCTCTGCTGGCTGGTAGTCTTTGTGATTCATAGACGCAATGTGTGCTGATGTTTTCATTATCAAAGTGAGCTGGTTGCGTCTGTGCTTGTTTTAGACCACCAACATTGTTACAGGAACTAATTCTAACTTCCAGTCCTCCGATTTAAACTGCCGTGTTTCCATAAAGCAAATTTATTTTCAAAATGTCAAATTGCTCAAATCCTACGGTCAATGGAAACGCAACTCATGCCTGTGTTGGTCTTCTTCAGAAGTTCTGTCTTTAGTTCACAATTATGTATACATATGTACTTTTTTGTAAAAACAAACAAACAAACAAACAAACAAACAAAAAAACTAACAAAACAAAAAACATTGAGTTTTTTTTAAATCAACTATATAGATCTAAACTTAAACACAGAATTACTGGGCAGTGAACTGGAGCAGTATTGATGTATTTCAAGCAGCAGTTCACTGCTTCTCTCTCTCTCTCTCTGTCTGTGTGTGTGTGTGTGTGTGTGTGTGTTAAGAGTTCGCACTGTCAGTAGATTTGGCTCCCCCTCCACTTCCGTGCCCTTTGACCTCGTCTTTGCTTCCTGGCTTTATTGCTGGACCACCTTCCACTCTAACTACCATCGCAGCCTCACAACACACACACACACACACACACATTGAGCAGCACTTATTGGCCAACCACCCTGCAGAGTCAGTGCTGGTCAGCTGGCTCAGCCTCACTCAGTGATCAGAGCAGAGCGTTAGCGTCAGGACCAGAAATGTCACCTTGGTCTCTGCTGCAGCTGAAAAAAACGTTGGGAAATTCAAAGCGACAGGGGAACTAGAAAACTCGGAGAACATTCACATCCGTTAACGTGGTTTACAAATCTAAAAAACATCTGAAACTCTCCCTCCAGCAGACGTTGTTGACGACTCCAAGTTTTCAGTGTAATATAAGTTTGATTCATCTTGATGACGGTGGAACTTGTCTTATTGTTTGTATCTTCCTAGTGCAGCAATGTGCAATTTCTAACAGATTTTCTTCCAGCTTTTATGTTTATTTCCTCCGTAACATTTTTTCTGAAGTTGCAACCAGACAGTAAAACTGCTCAAATTGGAATTTCAAAAATAAATTTGCTAAAAGAAAATGTCAATTTCAAAGAAAAGTGTTTTTTGATTATTTTTTTTTTTTTTTGCGCTAGATTAAGTGTTTTTTTTCCCAGCCATATCAAAATTCATGTATTTTGGAAAAACTGCAAAGGAAACACTTTTTAGTGTCACATGATCAACAACCAGATGTTTCTACTGGCGGAAAAGACAAAGAAGACGACAGGAAGTGGTAGGAGGATGATGGTGCGGTATGTTTTTAATGAATTAAAACGTGAACAAAGTGATTTTTTCTTTATTGCAATTGTTTTTGTTATTTCGTGGAAACGCCACAATTCCGAAATTGTTTTTTTTTTTTTTTTTACATTAGCGGAATATTACCAAAGTTTTTACCAACATTTTTTATGGAAATGCAGCTGGTGTCCACGGTGAAACAAGTCCTGCACTGACTTGGGCTGAAAGGCCGTTCAGGAAGGAAGAGGCCATTACTCTAAAAGCAACACGAACACAACCTCAGGGACAAAGACCTTCATTTTAGGAGACATTTCTGATTAAACTACAACTGAGCCATCCCTGCTGTGATGTACAGGGGCAACAGTGTCGTGCTGTTGGGTTGTTTTGCCAGAGGAGGGACTGGTGCACTTCACTTTGTGGAAATATTGCAGGAACATTACAGCTTCGGCTTCAAAGGGCCTTTAAAATGGATGGCAGTTACAAATGGGGTTCTGTGCTTCAATTAACAGTGTATGCAAATATCTGGTTTCAACTGTTAGCGCTACTTTGTGTTACTCTATCACAGACATAGTTATCACTAGTTATACATAAACCCTTCAGGGGTCTATGTTTTTTTTTTCTTTTAAATTCAATACTTTCCTCCTGTTCTGCAAATGCTCAAACACGTGATCCAGGAAGCAGGGAACATATTTAATCCGAGTTTTGGTCTCAGTCAAGCGGAGGTCCAATTGTGCCGCCTCCTGTTGTCCACATACTCACACATAATAAACGTCCTCCGCCTTATCAGTATCAGTATGCTGCTGCTGTACGCTGAAGACTGCTCCATACAGACAGACTGTCTGCACCGCGCTCGTTATCTGTCCTGTCACCTGTGCACACACACGCACACACAGGTGAGGCGACAACAACAGCAGGCAGGCAGCTGAGATGACTCGACTTCCTCGTCGCACACCCACCCCCAAGGTCAGCAATAGGCCAGGCAGCAGCAGGGACACCTGTTCCCCAGCCAGTCCCTGACCTCCCTCTGTTTGCGTGAAAGGCGCAGTTCCTCTTTTGCATGAGATAAATCCGTTTGTTACACTGGGATTATTTTTTTCCCCCAGGAATCAAACGGCAGCTGAAAAACCAACGCGAATGGAGACGTTGGACGTATTTGCAGATGAGCAGATTTTGTAAACAGAGTGCGTGTCAGCATCAGTCAGGCCTGTTCTCCACCTGTGTTTTCAGAACAGCCGCAACTTGCTCTTCTTTATCCCGTTTTGGACGCCGCCACGTGTGTCTTCATTGTTAGAAATGTTTAATGTAATTATTTTTAAAACATCTCTAGTTATGTCCAGAATTATTCTCACCCCGGGGCAGATTTACATTGAAAATAGTTTTTATTCGATCGAGAAGTTTGTTTCTGATAGAAAATTATGGAGCTAAATTGAGGCTGTAAAGTTTGTTCAGAAGACAAAAATTTGAAACAGAAAAAAAAGATTTGAAATTGGAAAAAAGTTTCAGAATTGGAAAAAAAAACTTTAATCTGAAAAGTTGTTATTGAAATTTTTTTTTTGACTAAACTTTTTTTTTCAGTTACATTTTTTTTTCTGTCAAACAAATGTTAGGGCACTAATTTAACTACATATAAAATGAGAGGACTCTCCATGATATTTAGTAAGACAGTAGCTTACTAATACCATTACAAATGTGTGCAAAACTTCGATATTCTGCTAATGTCTAAAAAACACAATTAACAATTTCGCAATTGCTATCTTTCCATTAAATAAGAAAAACAGCTCAAATCATGTGAAAATTACGCAGCATAACATAAACGGAAATAAGCGCAGAGCAAGAGACACAAAAATACTTTGTCAACAACTGGGGGACAGAAGCTGCTCATTCAAGTGTGTGTTTTTGTTTTGTTTTGTTACCAACAGGAAAAATGTATAGGAAATTTGAGAATAACTGTATTTCTGGTCAGTGCTGGTTCTGCAGACAACAGCAGCTGACCAGACATCTCTTCAAACTTCATAAATACACAACCTTTTACGCCTCAGAGGCAGACCTGACATTTCCCACTGAATTCTCTGCAGCTACAGCTAATCGTCATCGCTCTTCCCCAGCAGCAGGCTTCCCTCTATTTCGGGCATCGCCGCCGTAAACACAGAAACCGTTTTGTCTCCTGGAATGTGATTCGGCAACGTGGACCTGAGCTAAGGTAAGAGCAGCAAGGCCTGTAATATGGGTGTGTTAGGCTTTGTGCGTGTGTGTAGTGACAGGTACTTCTCAGGTTTCAGAGATAAACGTGGCTACTGCTGCGTTTGCACCTCTTATCCTCTAAAAACAGAGGATATGGTGATAAGATTAGATTAAACAAAAGCTTTCCTGAGAGTATTATGTCAGTTTCTAGACACCCAGAGATATTTAGAAATGGTGTAGAAATCTAGTTTGCAAGCTCTAGATTACATTTTTGCCTAAGACGTCACATTTTTTTTTCTTCCTACATTCAGATTGTCTATCACAACCCCAGGGTGATTTTGGGGTTTTGTTTTCATTTGTTTGTATCCTTTATTATCGCTTTACAGGTCTTGTCATATTTTGTCTCATAAGTATTGCCTGTTAGGTCTTGCAGTATCTGGTAATTCCTTTATATTTAGTTTTCTTCTTTATTCTGGTATTTTGTTTCTTGTACTTTTGTATTTATTTCTCTTAAGTTACTTATCAGGCTTCGCTTTGGTTTATTATCCACCTCCCCTTCACAGCTGCTTCCCATTACCTGATTCTTTACATTTGCCTCTGGACATGTGCT